>NC_092205.1:78605143-78612514 GCF_043381705.1 Parasteatoda tepidariorum | reverse complement strand
TTGGTTTCCATTTTTATTTATTGGATAATCTTCAATTAATCTGTTAGTCTTTTTCTTAATTTATTATTCAAAACGAGACGCTTTCTCACACTTTTAAATTCACATCCTGTGTTTTAATTTATTTTTAGTTCAAGTATGCATTATCCCTCTAATTCGTGGGAAAGACTTTTTCCCTGGACTCTTTTAACAGACCAATAACAATTACTAATTTTTCTCTCATTCCCTAAAATGAAACATTGTACGGATTTACTTTGCAAGAGTTTCCCTAATTTTATTGAGGAGCACAACGATTTCGTGTCCATTTTGGTAAACGTTCTCTGTCTAAGAATTAATAAATGTTTTACCCTCCTTTCCTCCCTAAGACCTGTTTTTTTTCCTTCCACTCGGCAACAACGTTATATATATATTTGTACATTTCAACAAAAAATAGATTAAAAATTCTATTTTAGAAAGAAAAAAAAATCTGTAGCTTAAGGAGCAAAACTAATTTTAGAAATGAAATCCTCCCTGCACGACTTAGACAATATCAATTATTTGCCCTAATGCAACAAAACATTTATTGCCCAGTATAATCAATAAGATGGGCTTCATATTTTCAGAATAATTGCTTATGTTGATGTGACACCAACCAAAATGTTATTTTGTTTAATATTTTTGTAGAACAGTAAACAATCAGTTTTTTTTAAAAATAATTCAACTTAATTGCCAACGTAGCATTCTTGATAATCTCCTAAAATCTTCAAAAATTATCGAGTAATTTCAAAAATTATTGGGTAGGAATCCAGAGAAGAAATATTGTAATGTGTATGATAAAGTAACTTTATGTAGTACTTCGTTGTAAACTGGATGTTATTGAACGAAACGAAATTAAATCAGGATTTTTTTATGTGCTTATTTGCTTAGCACTTGTTTTTCAATAGATAAGAACTCAAATTAATGGATGACATCACAATTTTCTACATCATATACGTCTAATTTAAGATAAATTTCATTATTAAATTTATTTTCCCTCAGGTTTTATCAATCTATTTCAACAAATTTAATTTCTTGTGTACAATTTCTTTCTAATTATTATGAATTTTTTCTTTTAAGATATTATTTTAACAAGATATTATTTAAACTATTATTAGCTTTCATAAAATAACGATAAATTTCATTATTAAATTTATTTTGCTTTCAGTTTTGCCCAAATTAAATCTATTTTAACAAATTTACTCTCAAGGATGCGATTACTTTCTGAATATAATAGTTCTTTATCTTTTTAATTGATATTTTAACACATTGTCCTTATCTTTTATTCATGTATGATAAATTTCCTTATTAAATTTAGTTTGCTTAAGTTTTTGTCTAAATTAAAACTGTTTTAACAAATTTAAGTTCTAGGGTATTATTACTTTTTAAATAAAACAGTTTTTTTCTTTCCACTTGTTATTTTAACAAACTGTCATTAGTTTTTATTAATTTATGATAAATTTCATGATACAATTTGATTTACTTCGGTATTTTTGGTCAAAGTTTAATCAATTTTAACGAATTTAATATTTAGGGTATGCAGCTTTCTAAATATTACTAACTCATAGCAGTGACATCAGAATCAAACTAAGGAGGTGGTGAATTGGCCGATCATCCAGGGCAGATAAAATTTAAAATCGTCATAAGTTCATACAAATTGATAAAATTTTAAAAATTGGAAGATGTGCGATATGCTTTTTTTTTTTATTTGTAATTTAATAATTTTGTAATTTAAAGTTGATTTATTTATGTTTTTCAGCGTTGAAAGTTCATTGGCTGGTAGTAATTTATTTTGTAATTGTTATCCCTTTCGCTTTAAAAGCTTCATTTTATTTATTAGTAATAAATTTGAAAAATGCACCTAAAAAGGCTTGATTGGCCCAGAGTCACTAAAACAGGAGGTACGGCTCAGAATTTAGTTTTAAAGTATGTACACTGTACAAAACTTTGAACCAAATTACGATATAAAGTACCGACACTTTGGGTGCAACATCTGTAAAATCCCTTTTGCAGTGAAATCCATTTTTGCCGTAAAATATTATACCGTAATTTTTATAGTAATATTTATTTAATTAAGGTGATTTTACGGTAATTATTACTGTACAAATTGCGGTATATCACATTTTTCGTTGCATAATATGTTCCGATAAAAATGGATTTTACGGTAAAAAAGTGCACCTTGAGTGCCGGTACTTTCTACCATAACTTGATCAATAACGAAATGCCCTTTGTTCTTATGATATGTAAAACCTTTTCGTGAGTCACAATGGCCAAAAGCTATTTTAGTTTCACCCTTTTCTATAATTATTATCAATTCAAAAGAATAAAACCCTATTTGTTCATAATTCCGTGTAAGTCATCTAATGCGATCCATTCAATAGAGCGAAAAAAAGCTTCAGTAATTGAGGCTCACGTGAAGAGAGAGGAGGCTCTTGAAATTCGATGGCTATCTCTTGGTGAAGATGGTGCTCGAACTTTTCTTCACTTCTTTTGCCCAGAAAATCTTGGCATCAGTTGGGGTAATAGACGGCCATTAAATGTTTAAAAGTTGCTGACAGCTTTTTTCAAAAGAGTTTTCGGAAACTTTCCACAATCTACAGATAACTTTAACTACTTTCTTCTAACTCAACTTTTATTTTATCATGGTTTCTTCTAAGATGTTAAAACTTGTTGTAAATACACAGAAAAGAATATGACTCTGATATAAATACAACGAATTTTTTTATTTTTCCAATTAAGTTCTGATAAAGTATTATTAATTGAAATGTAACAATCATTAAATAGTTAAATAATGATTTTTTTTTAAAAAAAAAGATATCAACCAAAATTGAAAAAATTATTTCTTTGTTTCTACTTTCTTCTAACTCAACTTTTATTTTATCATGGTTTCTTCTAAGAGGTTCAAACTTGTAGTAAATACGCAGTAAAGAATATGACTTTGCTATAAAAAATACAACGAATTTTCTTGCTTTTCCAATTAAGTTCTGATAAAGTATTATTAATTGAAATGTTATAATCATTTTAGCATAGTTAAATAATGATTTTTTTTTTAAAAAAAGGTATCAGCCAAAATTGAAGGAATCATTTCTTTGTTTTCATACTGTTGAAACTTCACAAGGAAAAAAAATAGAACTCATCTGAGTTGCAGTATAGATTACCACCAATGCATGAAATCTAGTATTCCATAGAATGCTTATAATCATTGCATAGAGTCCTAAAAATTAATCGGTTTTAAATATTAAATATTTAATATCTGATGCAATATGTATAGACATTAAAAATAATGACTAATGATTAACCATCTATAATGACTAATGGAAGGTGGCTCAAGTGATAGAGCTTTCGTCTCCCAATGAGGCGACTCAGGTTCGAACCCAAATGGCTGCTGTTTGATACGATTTTTGCACTGTGGTAGGCTAGCACTGACCACAGTGCTGACGTAACATATCCTCAGTAGTAGACGGATCATGGGTTAGAATTCCCATGCCGTCGGGCGAATCGTAGGCTGGTTTCCTGGTTTTCCACTTCATGTATCACAAAAACGGGTTAGTTCCTTAAAAAAACCCACCAGGAAGGCTAACTTGTTCCAATGTTTGATCCAGCAAATATCTTGTCTGTTTTAANAAACCCTATTTGTTCATAATTCCGTGTAAGTCATCTAATGCGATCCATTCAATAGAGCGAAAAAAAGCTTCAGTAATTGAGGCTCACGTGAAGAGAGAGGAGGCTCTTGAAATTCGATGGCTATCTCTTGGTGAAGATGGTGCTCGAACTTTTCTTCACTTCTTTTGCCCAGAAAATCTTGGCATCAGTTGGGGTAATAGACGGCCATTAAATGTTTAAAAGTTGCTGACAGCTTTTTTCAAAAGAGTTTTCGGAAACTTTCCACAATCTGCAGATAACTTTAACTACTTTCTTCTAACTCAACTTTTTATTTTATCATGGTTTCTTCTAAGATGTTAAAACTTGTTGTAAATACACAGAAATGAATATGACTTTGTTATATGAAATATACAACGAATTTTCTTACTTTTTCTATTAAGTTCTGATAAAGTATTATTAATTGAAATGTAATAATCATTTTAGCACAGTTAAATAATAATTTTTTAAAAAAAAAGGTATAAACCAAAATTGAAAGAATCATTTCCTTGTTTTCATACCGTTGAAACTTCACAAGGAAAAAAAAATAGAACTCATCTGAGTTGCAGTATACATTACCACGAATGCATGAAATCTGGTATTCCATAGAATGCTTATAATCATTGCATAGATTGCTAAAAATTAATAGTTTTTAAGCATGAAATAATTAATATCTGACGCAATATGCATAGATATTTAAAGAATGACTTTTGAAAAACCTTCTGGCATTTTATATAATGACTAATGAAAAACCTTCTATAATGACTAATGGGAGGTGGCTCAGGGGATAGAGCTTTCTTCTCCCAATGAGGCGACTCAGGTTCGAACCACAATGGCTGCTGTTTGATATGATTTCTGCACTGGTTGGCTAGCACTGACCACAGTGCTGACATAACACATCCTCAGTGGTAGACGGATCATGGGTTAGAATCCCCTTGCCGTCGGGCGAATCGTAGTAGGGTTTCATGGTTTTCCACTTCATGTAACACAAATACTGGTTTTCCTTAAAAAAAGCCCACTACGAAGGCTAATTTGTTCCAATGCTTGATCCAGCAAATATCTTGTCTTCTGGGTTGGGTTTAAAATTACAAGGTTACGGAGTTCAACGTTGATATTCATAAGCTTAGGATCGGGTAGGCTGTTCTACGCCAGTTATAAAATAAAATATGATGACTAATGCAAAACTTTCACACGTTTTATACCAAAGCTAATAGAAAACCTTTAGGCTTTTTATGCAATGACTAATGAAAAACCTTCAGGCGTTTTACACAACGACTAATGGAAAACCTTCACTCATTCATTACAATGACTAAGCAAAATATAGAATAATTTTAATATTCTATACTTTGCCTAAAGAGTATTTGTCATTATGTAGAATACCTAGTGATTCTTTACTACGCCTAGGCAAAGTACATAATAATTATAATATTCTATACTCTGTTTTTAAACGCCATACATTCTATGCAATCTCTGAGCATTTAATAGAATACGAGCATTTCATACATGGGAGGTAAGATATACGAACTGAGAGTGTCTACTAACTTGCAAAAGTCAGTAATCTGTACCAGTATTTTAATACGAAGTTATTTCTAATCACTATTCTTAACACCTTAATAAACACTTTTGGGAACTTTGTTAAGTTAGATGCAAATGACTACTAAATTAAGGGAAAAGATATTAATTTAATTCCTATTTGTTACTAGAATTGAGTCAGGGGGATATAAAAATGATCGCTGACAGTCCTGTAATTTTTGAGGTATGAAAAATTTTGATTTTAATCTTTTTTTCCTCCCATGTTCGTGTACTTGTGCCAATAAACTCTAAAATAATTTGCCTATTATTTTGGTTTCCATTTTTATTTATTGGAGTTCCTTTTTATAAATAAATCTAAAAATATACTGTAAGCTAATTGTAATTTTTTTATCCACATTGATTATTTACAAAAATTCCTTTCTTTTAAGTTGTATATGAATGGCACCACTATGAACCTGTTAATTTTTTAAAATTTTAAATTTGATGTAAAAACCGTGTTTGTTTACGTTTTTCTTTTCTCTTTTTTAATTAGCAACTATTATAATGTGTATGAGTATAATAAGGCATTCCTGCAACAATCCATTGTTGGCCAAGGGATCATGAATATTAAGACAATTTCGTGACTAGCTGCAAGAAATCGACAATTCGGATAGTATTACCGTCTATACCTCTCAGACAAGCTGGTACCACCGATCTGAAGCTGGGTGGGCTTCAAGTCTGCCAGAGATTGGACCTTAGTGCCTTTCCAATGATAGCTGACTACCTTAACCACTGAGTCCTCATGACTCATGTTTCTAGAAATCATGCATCATAAAGATCTCACATAATTTTGGAATCTAGTTTTTTTCCTTTTTTTTACGTTTTTTTTTTTCTTCATTTTCTTTTTCACGTTGTTAAATCTTAAGGATTTTCCAGCTTTTTCTTGATAAACAAAAAGTTTATTGCCGGGTAACTTTTTAAATTATTTTTTTTAGTTGATTTTGCGGCATTTAATATTAATAAATACAAAATATTATTGAAAAATCGTGATTTTGGCATCAATTAGTTTTATTTTCATGTGAAACAATTGAAAAGCAAAAAAAATCTTTACAAGTTCCAGAATAAAGAAGACAAAGCTGCTATTTTGGTCACTATGATAAAATTAGTAAATGAAACTAACCACCCCGCATTAAGAGTTGTAGCGTTGCATTAGCAGGAAATAAAAACTAAATAGAAAGGTTCTGTTCAGCAAATGGTAATAGCCAATCAAACTAATGTAAGTACCGTAGGTAATGTTTTTGTCATAAAAATATTCGTGCAAGCAATGTTGAAATCATATTTCATCAAAAGAATGAAAATGATAAAGGAGAAACTTCTAGATAAATTGCGTTTCTTAAAAGCTGTAAATAGAAAGAGTGAAAATAATTATTCCAAATGATAGATGTATACCTCTCATTTGACAAAAATTTGAGAATTATTTTTCTATTATATATTACTGGAAAAAATCACAATTTATTTTTTTACCTGAATTCCTGACTTTAAAATTTTTCCGTATACGAGGTTTATCCAAAAATTTCTAAGTTGCGCGCAGACGAGAAATAGCAAAGAAAAAAAAAGAGCTAAGAATTTAATTCGCGATCGCAACGAACTATAGGGGGCGTTGTTGTATGAGACGCATACCTGCGATTTCTATATGAACCGTCATTCAGTTACTCAGGAGACGTCTTTAATGTAGTGTGTAACTTGGTAACGTTCCTTCTTTAATGTGGCTTATTAAATTTAAAAAAGAAAAATGTTTGATATTCTTTCTTATACAACCGAAAACAAGATGGTATCTCTTTTTTTTTTTAAAGAAGGAACATCCAAAACACATCTGAAAAATATTTGTAAATAAACAGAAAAAAATATGTATCTTCTCATAAGAGTTAAAACCTAATGCCTGAGAAAAAGTTTTACTAAATTTAATGATATAACCTGAAAGGCCTATATAAACTTTACATTCCATAGTTTTAAGAATCATATTACTTCAAGCATTAAAATAAGCAAGCAAGTATACATAAGCTTTCATAATTTTATGTAATTTAATTTTGTAAATAAAGTTTTTTGACAAGTAATTTTATCAAAAAATTTTAAGTTTTAATAAAAATCATTATTTAGAAACTGAAAAACGTAAAGTAAAGAATGCTTACGATACAAAACAAAAACAAA
>NC_092205.1:78587852-78604590 GCF_043381705.1 Parasteatoda tepidariorum | reverse complement strand
TTCAGCTGTTCCTTAGGGAAATTTTGATTTTTATTTGCTGCTAAGAAAATGGCGTCCGTCATGGCCAATGATTTTTATGGAACTAAATGAAAACGTGATAAATTAATGTCTGATATTTACAGGCTCCCGATAGAGGGCGTACTCGAGCGTTGCGATCGCGAATTGGAAAATACAAACGATTTTAGCTAAGCAGACGATTTTTATTGATTTAGTTTCAAATTGCTTAGCGTAGAATAAATTTTAGACAGAAGAGAAAATGGAGCTGATGCGATAACATTATCTTGCTATGATTTTAAAGTGGGATTAAATCGAGAAGATTGCTCTCAACGGCTACAATTAGTATTCAGAAATTAAGGTCCACCTCGTTCTGCTGTATTCAGATGGCTTACAGAACTTCTCTGAGGTCGCAATTCTCTTCAGGATAAGTAAACACAGGAAGGTCGCCTGTAGTAATGCGGGATAACGTGCCTGCCATACGGAAAATGTTGATGAATGACAACCTCTGTTCCTACCAAATGATACAGAAGAAACTTAACAGCGGATACAGAGCCATATATAAAATTATTAATGTAGAATTACATATGAAAAAAATGGTTTGTCATTGGGCTTCCCATAATCTAACTGACCACAAAAAGAGACTGTGGCAACCCTAAGCCCATGGTAATATTATAAAACCTGCCACTAGACGGCAGCAATTAACCTTCGCTGTAAGCAGCAAGCACAGCGTGTCTTTTGNGTTTGTCATTGGGCTTCCCATAATCTAACTGAACACAAAAAGAGACGCATGTCAGAATCAGCAAAGAAACCCTTAAATTGTTAAATGATGGTGTCTCTCACGTCATTGTAACTGGTTATGAAACGTACATACCATTTTTTGACTTTCCAGCACATCAAGAATCAAAAGTATGAGTCTTTGAAGATGTTACCACACCAACAATGGTAAAAAGACAACATGCAATAAAAAAGTAACGTATGCCATTTTCTTCAAAAGTACAGGACTGGTCAAAGCCATCAAGTTGGAAGATCAGAAGACAGTAGTTGCAAACTGGTACACCACTAGATGTCATCCAGAAATTATCCAAGAAGTGAATGTTAGAGGACTTATTCTTTCCCATGACATGCTTTCTGATTCAGTATGATGAACAGCTGAGTTACTTGATGAAACACACATTAAAGTGATAGAACATCCACCTTATTTACCGGATCTAGCTATGTGTGATTTTTGTGGGATTTACGTGAAAGTCGTTTTCATTGGATAATGTCGATTGATGTGGTTATACATGCGTTTTTTTCCCATCGATTCCATGAAATGAATAGTTTGAAGAATTTAATCTTAGGAAACTTCGTCTACAAAAGTGCATTAATGCAGTAAGCGATTCTTTTGGTCGTAAACTAACATTCCTGAAAGGTCTTACGTATAAATTCAAGAACAAAGGTGTATCTAAAAAATTTCAGAGTGACCCTTGTATGAAATTTCATGCTGATTAGATAGTGAAGCAATATAATAAAAATATCTCTTTGAAAAACATTTGTTCTAATGATTGGGTTTACATGAATTAAATGCCGATCACAATGATCATAATGAAAGACAATATTGCTGATTTAATAGCTAGGATATTAATCAAATTCCTTGTCAGTACACTCTTGCTTATATTGAACAAACTAAAAGTACTTTCAAATTTCGACTTACAAAAATGAAAAATGCATTCAAAGTTGGGTTATTAGTTGATAATTAATTAACAGCAATATATTATTTTAGCCAATTAGGCTAATTATTACCTAATTATCTTGATAAACCATGATAACTACAAATATCGAAACTAAACTTTCATGTTTTTTCTACTTTTTTCATAAAAAAAGAAACATAAAGTTTAAATTTAAGACTTCCATGTTGCCGAAAACGTGTTTTTTGCTTTACTATCAATTTTAAGCTAATTACCCCAATAATTACAAAATATCGAAATAAAACTTTTGTCGTTTTTCTTTATGTCTGAAGAAGAGATAACGGTACAAATTTTAAACTTCTATCTTAATAGAAATATGCTTTTTATTATTACCGTTAATTTTAGGCTAATTACCACGCGAATTACAAAATATCGAAATGAAACTTTACTATACAAAATATCGAAATAAATGTACTTTTTTTTTAGTCTGGAAAGGAACTCATGGTTCAAATTTAAACTTCTATTTTGATAAAACATGTTAATTAGCATTACTTTCAATTAGGTCAATTACCCCGATAATTACAAAATATCGAATTTTTTTTAGTTTTCCTATTTCGATCATAAAAGGACAAAATTTTAGCTTTCTAACATAATGGCGTCTTTATTGTTCTTTTAACGTGAAAAGCGCTTATCGTAAAAATAGAATTTGTTTTGTTCGAAACGTGGGCAAAGGCAAATGGGTATTTTTTTCTTCTTCTTTAAAAATATGTATTATACTCGTGACGCGTTTTTTAAAAGCTTACTTGAAGTCAAAATCTTGGCCCATTTTCTCTTCTTTTTTTTTCTATTTTACTTTTTGAAGTACCTTAGCAACCGAATCTCATGACGTTAAAGGTGATGTTCTTTCTTATTGGCCGGAGTAATTCCCACAAGAGGGAACTCTTTCTTCGTATTGTATACAAAAGGGAAAAAAAAGGCATGCTTTGCATTTTCTATCTCAAAACACTTAGAATATTAAAGTAGGTAGAATTGTTGTAAGTACATTTCATGAATTTTAAATCATTCCAAAATGAAAAAAAAAAATTTTTTTTGCTCAATTTTTTCAGAATTCTTTTTTAACGTTTTTTTTTCGTTCTCCGCAGTGTGTTTGTAAACAAATGCGTTTTACTTCTAAAAAAAAGACAGTTTATACACCAGAAGAATTGAAGCAAAATTTTTACACATGTACTTTTAAAGGGTTAATTTAAAGTATCTTCTTAGAGGGAAACTTTCAAAAGATATTTTTTTAATCCAAGTAACAGCCTACCTTACATAAGTCTATATAGCTCAACTTCTAATCATAGGTTTAAGCATTCTTTTGCTCTGATTATTTAACACTGGTGCTCAGCAACTGACCCAGATTTATGGGAATCATTTCACATTTAAATATTTGGAAATCTATTATCTTCTAATTTTTGTATTTTGTAACATATGAGGTTCTTTCCTTACCCCACGCCTTTTTCTTGTCTCCCTTCTTTAGATTGGTTATCTTGTTCAAGCTTGTTACTCCTATCTAGTGGATCAATCCCCTTTTTACTTGTAACTTGTTTGAAATTTTTTTCTTTTACATCTCTGTATTTCTTTCGTTCATTCGGTGTTTCAACATTGAAGCAGTTTCTATCTTACAGATTCGAAACTTTATGTCTGTTCACGTCACATAATTCACGTCACATGTTCACGTCACGTCCATTTATTTTTATCATCTCATTTATTAATTTAAATTATATTTCAAGTGATTTCATATTCTAAAGTGAATCAACAAATTTCCATGCAATAACAGTACTTTAACTTTTTAATGTCAGCAGATATTGAGTGAGTTTGCTAGATTTGTCAAAATTTTAAACGCGAATATTACAAAATCACATTTTCTGTATGGATAATATCACAAAACTACATTTTCTACAATGCTTTATTCATTAATTCCTTATTTATATCATTTAATTGATTTTTTTTAATTAAAGTATATTTTAAATACTTTCATATTTAAAAAGTGTACAGATAAAATTTCCATGCAATCACAGTATTATAGTCTTTTAATTCCAGCATATGCTTGAGTGAGTAGCTAGAAGTGTTTAAATTGTAAACGCGAATATAACAAAAAGCCAGATTTCCTATGTGGCTGATAAGATACCTAACGAATCAGGAGGTCAAAGTTTGTGAAATTTCATCACTTTGTTAAAAATCTAGTGTAAATGTGAGTCGCGACCTTAATCAATACTTGCAATAAAACTTTAGCTCTTTGAAAAATAAAGAGAATTTTATAGCTAAAAATTACATAAATTATGTTAAAAATAGCATTTATTTCTTGAAAAAAATATATGTACTTTATTTTTAGTTTTAAACTGTAGTTACAACAAGGATATACAAAAGTAAAGAATTTCTAGAGGCAGGAATATATTTATTACGTTGAATGTGTACTAATTTTACATGGCTTGCCCATCTGGCCAAACGGTAAATAACTACAAACTAAATTTGCAAATATTAGACAGATTTTGCAAGTTCTTTAAAAGGTTTAGCTTGACATATCTAAAAAAGTGGCGAATTTTATAAGTCTACGAATTGTTTAGAAATAGTGGTGGATAAAAATCTACCGAATTGAATTTATTAAACCATGAATCACAGTTAATAAACTACCACTTGAAATTAATGAACTACCACTTTTATTCGCTGTCCGGAGCAAGTTGGCATCTCTGTGTATATAAACAAAACTATTTTTGTTCGTTCTACATTGCATTAATTTCTTCAAACCATTTTAGTAACTATAATAATATAAGAAAAATAAAAAATTTACTCGAATTATGTGGCTTATCTTGGCTTTGCCGGTCACCGGTGACCCCCGTGGCTCTACGAACAAACTCAGTGCCGGTCACTGGTGACCCCCATGGCATTCAACGTATTAATGAGCCAACAGATTATGGAATGGAAGCATTTATAACTATAGCTTTATAGCACATCAGTTTTTTACTTACATGAAATTGCACAAGAAAACAATCATTATTTTTATTATATTATCTCTAAATAATTAAAGTGATGTCATTCGAGTTGATAGACAAAGTGGATGGAAAATGAAAATTTCATGTAAATCTATTTTAAAATCAAATAAATATATTTAAAAAATCGATTTAGTTCTACTGATGTGTGTAGAGCATTTGCATATGATTTCTTTTCAAGACCAAATCGTTATGTTTGGCATGCTAAGGTTCCGAAATATATATTAGAAACAATTATATTATCAAAAAAAATTATTTCGTCCTGATTTCTTTCTTGTTTGCTTGCTATAATGTTGTACATAGTTAACATTAAGTTCAAAAGTTTATTGCTTAAAGCGATTCCGTGAAAGTAAAGATAAATTTGAAAAATTAATTCTGTTTATGTTAATTTTAAAGTATATTAACAAAATTTTCCAAAGTGCCCGACACTGCCTAGCCTTTTTTTAAACAGTTACATTTACGAATTTCCCTACACATAAAACTAAACCAGCTAAAAAAAAAGTATTTTGGTACCGAAAGCTCATTCGTTGACTTTATTTTATTGATTTTTGTTAACATTAGAAATAGCATTTTTAGAACACTGGGTCAAGGATCCACAAATAAATCATTCCCCTTTCATTCTAATTTTCCATATATATTTGGTCTTAACTATAATTAACTCACGTATTATATTTCTGAATAATATTAAGGTTGACTCATTCAATTTAAATAAGATGATTAGTTAGAAATTATAAATACAATGTTGCTGTTCTTTCTTTCTTAATTAGAAGCTCTGTCAAATTGATGTGTGGAAAATGATGTTTTAAAAATGAGGGCAATAGCTAATAACTAAGAAGGACTTTAATTTTGATATAGCAAAAATAAAATAAACTGAACGTACATCGACTGCATTTTAAAAATACTTATTATTAAAGAAAAAACAATATTCAACGAACAATATTTTAGGATTAAATTCATGTTAAATCAATAACAAGAAATTTGATTTTATTTCTTTAATTTACCTTAAAAATATTTTAATAGGAACATGCGTTACATAGTCTATTCTCCTAATCTTTATAGAATAATAGGATTTATTTCGTAAATAATTTGTGATTAGATTTTGGAGCAATTTTTGTTTTGTTATAAAGATCTAACTAAATAATTTCCCTATTTTTAAAGTAAAATTAAACCTTTTCACACATTTTGTCCTTTTTTTAAAAATAATTAAAGATATTTTTCTAATAAAAAATATAATCAAACAATATATATATATATATATANATATGAATATATATAAATAAATAAATAAAAAGAAATTGGTTTAAAACTCTCAAAGATTAGAAGCTCAAAGTTCCAGGAATTCGAATTTTCCCTTGGGGAGTAGAGCAAAGCAATCTTCTAAATATCATCCTAAAATTCAAAAAATCAAACTTTTTTTTTTTCTTTTGCATTTTATGAAAGCTTTTTGGGAACATCTTGTTCCCTAAAGACACGATTGCTTTTCTTGACAATCAACACATTGTTGCATCTGAACTAAATAAAAATGTATAAATGCATTCAGTTGAAAGATACGAGAACGTTTTATTGTATTACACAGTTTAAGTTCCCGATTCTATTGAAACAAAATTTAAGCCTAATTATTTTGTTCGATTAACATTGAAACTTCTTTTACACTTTTGTATTTTTAAATTTTTATCTCATTTTTTGGAACTATTAAAACAAATTAGATTTCTAATGTCCAATAAATTATTTAGCAGTAGTGAGAAAAGTAACTCTTAATGTAATACAATTTTGTATTTACTATTTTAATTACTAAAGTTGGCTGGGTATAATTTAACACTGAGCTCGTAAGTAATTTTTCCATAAATGTCTCAAAAACTATTACTTTGATCTCTATTTTGTTTTTAAAAGGATGATCAAAACTTAGGATTTTAAACTATCTCCATTTTTAATTTCTTTTATCAGACAGCCTAAGTACTTTTTCCAATTTTGCTTAATTAAAATTGTTATGGAATAATATAAAACTAATAAAAAGAATAATTTTTCTTGAAGGAAAGAAAAGATGAAAAGCGAAAATTGAACAGAGGTGTGCAATTTAATGTATTTTTGAAATGTTAGAGAACTTTTTTTAAAATTTAATTGTTGATACAAAAGGATAAAATTTTTTTGTTATTTTGGATAAGAGTTTTTAAATAAAATTTAACAAATAAATTCCCCATAATTTCACAAAATTAAGAAAAACAGTATAGAACATGCTAGTAGTATATATTTTTTAAATAGAATAGATTGCAGAACACCCCAATAGTTTACTGTAATAAAAATTTATATGAAAGAAAAAAAACTGAATAAAATTTTTTTGAACGTTTTCTTAATAATGGATCAAATATTTTAAAAGTTCAAAGCAAATGTAAATGATTTCTTTAAAAAAAGATAATTGAGTACAAAAACTTAATATTTTTCATACTAATTCATTATAATTTATTTTATTTATTATATTATATATACTTTATTTTGTTTATGTATTTATTATTATGTTTTACTTTATATTTTTTTATTGATTTATAAAAAAAATATCATATCAATATTAGATTTTGTAGAATCAAATAATTTTTGAAAGCAAAAGGAAAAAAAAGTGCACCAAGCCAAAATTTATTCACACGGTAATTAAAAAAGCGTTTATTTAATACTAATGATATAGCCAACTTCTTTTCAATTTATTCTTTACTTTTAAATTAATGCCCTCATTGTATCGCACAAAAAGTAACTTCGCGAAGTTATGTTAATCATAAGTATTTTGCTGTATACCTTGTTTTTTATACATTCCTTTTTACGTGTTGTTTTTATCTATTCCTTGCGTTAATATAATTTAAATGGCTTTTTAGGCTACCACATTGAACCATGCGATCTCATGAAAGTATTTCTTGTTAAAAGCGAAAAACAACTTGAATAACACACAAATTAACGTACTTAAATAGACAAACTATAGTTTCTGTTCTATATTCAAAGAACCTTCTTCGGTGTCTCAACACCAAATTATGGTTGAGAAAGTAAAGAGACAAACACGTGTAAAGTAGGGAGTGTCTTTACTTTCTCTACCACCGTTTGGTGTTTAGACACTCAGAAATGTTTTTGATTATAGAACAGAAACTATAGTATGACCATTTATGTACTTTCATTTGTGCTTTATACACTTTGTTATATGCTTTAAGCTACATAGCACTAAGTATACCCTATTCTTTGCTGGATAATTTCTGTTTGATTGCTTACTTTCTTTACACACACACACACACGCACGCACGCACGCACACACACACACACACACACACATACACACACACACACACACACACACACATATATGTGTGTGTGTGTGAGTAGCAAAATAAATACAAAAAACACGAAGAAAATTAAGAAAAACAATAAGTTTCATTTATTGCGCATAAGCTGCAAGTAAACAGAACTCATAAGATAAGTTCAAAATGAAGATAAAACAAAGGAAAATTAGACATATGAAAAAAGGGGGGAAAGAAAAATAATAATAAAAAAATAACAAACAACTGGGAAAGAAAAGGATAACATTTTTTTAAAAAATCCGGAAAGTAAAAGATATAATCTTTTCATCNATATATATATATATATTCTTTTTAAAATAAATATGCAAATAAAAAAAACTAAATAAATTGGCATCATAATTAAAAAGAAGTACTTACGAACGAGGATTGTATTATATTGTATTCTTAGTCAAATTTACCGCAGATACATGTTTCACATCTCTTTAAACAAAACCACTTAAATCTGAAACTGAGTCACTTTTAATTCGCGTGAGAAAAAAAATATTCCAATATTTTCCCAATCTCTTCATTCCACATGGAAAATGAGCAAACACACAGAACAAAAATGAGGATGATTCATTTATGGAAAATAGAGGAGTTTAAAACTCTCCCTTCCCCGCATTTATTCCTCCCATGTAATGGTTCTCCCACGGCAATTAGTCCACACTATTGGAAGTGGTCGACATGAGGATGATTCATTGTAGGGAAAACAGGAACTGCTCCCAAGCATCTTTCCTCCCACGATCCCTCATCGGCATAATAGGAGATGAAAGGATAACTTTCAATAGGGTGAAAAGAGAGAAAATGTCTGTATCCTGTGGCCATTTTGGATACAAACATTATAGATATTGGACAATGAAAATTTCTAATATAAATGACGTAGAATGATTCATACGTTAAACAAATATTAAAGATATTGGAAAATGAAAAGTTTAAATATAAATGTCGCAAACGATTGAAATGTTAAACAAATAATAAAGATATTGGACAATGAAAATTTCAAATATAAATTACATAGAACGATTCAAGTGTTTAAGAGAATCAACTGAAAATATAAAATACTTCTTCTGGTGTATTTTTCATAACTTCTTATAAGTTTCAGCTGTTTATACATACAGGTAGAGATATAAAAAATCTTTTAAAATAATAATATGCCAAACAATGCATACTTATAAAATAAGCACAAGTCTTCAAAAATATATACATGAAAGTTGTGCTGTATTCGAAGCATAAGCCTATTTTCAAGGACAAATAAGGATCATTTTACTTTTATAATAATCAGATTAAAATAAAAATATGCTGGCCGATTCACTTTATATGCTAGTTTGACTATCTTCAAATACACACATTCTACTGTTGGAGATATGTTAAAACGCATACGTTAAAATATTAATATTAATATGCATTTCATAATGCTTAATAAGAGTATATTGAATTTCTTAAACTACATCTTTCTATATTATTTGAATATTACTTAAAATTTGTTATTAATAATGAAACAATTAAGTTTTTATGAAACTTCAGAAAATAAAATATAAGACATGAAGAAAAAAAATTAGCACATTTAATTTTATATAAATATATATATTTGAATAGCTCAGATATAGCAAAGTTTTGAAAATAAATCTTTAAGGAATAAATTTTTTTCACATATAATGCATAAAAAATTTTCCTTATTGAAAATTTAGAACATTGATACTCAAAACCCATAGGTTAAATGCGATCCTTAATGTTCTTTAATGAGCATTGAGAAAAATACCTTAAACATACATGTAATATACATAAGTTTAATTTAAAAAGAACGAGAAATCTCAGAAAAATTTCCATTCTATTTTCATGATATAAAAATATTAAATGACTAGAAAAATGTACAAATCATTGTTACCAAAATTCTATGCATAATTATAATTTTCTAAATTTAAATCATTACGACCACCCATTTGATATAGCATAAGATAAATGTTAATTTAAGTTTTGTAAAAATGATTTCATTATTATTATTTAATGGCTAACACTTAGTTAGTTTAAAATTATAAAAGATCACAGACAATAATAAATATTTTATATTTGTTAATAATATTTCATAAATCTTTGTAAATTAAAAGAATTAAAATGTAAGCAATTTTTCAACTTGATTTTGGATTTTAAGGAGATTTTAGAGTGTACCTTTGGTTTAAAAAAATTCTTATGTGAAATTAATGTGATCTATTAGCTTACAAGAATTTTGCAGCATATGAGTATGGAAAGAATATACTATATTTCACCTAGCTGTCATGATAATAGGCTGGAGGTATTATTTCATATCGTATTAATTTTCTTTAAAATTTTAAATTTTATCTACTTTGTTCCTTTTTTCCAATTAACACTTAAAGAGAACACTCATAAATAAAAAAGAATGCTAAAAATCTTATAAAAATTAACTTAAACCTATTGGTGATAAAAATTTATAAAATTCATAAAAAAAGAGTCATAATAATTTTTAAAAGTATTTTTCTTTCAAAATTGACGAAATACTAAGCTGTAGTTACTGTTACAATTTTCATTTAACTATATAAATTTTCCTACTTTTTAAAACTTCGTAAGAAGCTATTAAATTCTTTTAAATTAAATGATGAAAGTAGAGTTTAATGACAATAATTTTATATAAGACAAATGCATAGCTAATAATTTCATATTTATGTTATTATCTTAATTATTTTAATTATAGTATTCATTATTTGTCTTATAATCTTAACATAGTTAATAAACTAAGACATTAATTTTGAAAATAAAACAATCTTAACCTTTTTTTTTTGTCATTTTAAATCTACATAATCATACAATTCATTTTAACACAAACATTAAAATAAAATAAAAACAAACAAAGCATAAATTCATTGCTTATAAAATTTTCGAAGTATATTTATTCGAGTTTCAGTAAAAATACTTTCTCTTTTGTAATTATATAACCAATAACCACTGCAGTACATTCTATTTATACAACTAAATAAATACTTAGGAATATTTCGAATTAGAATACTTACGCCTTAGAAGGAATCGTCAGCGAAAAAAATTCAAAATCAATGTAAATCTATCTGCAAATGAGTGTATATTTTTTTAATTAATTCGCAATTATATCAACTGCATGAACTGGAACTAGAATCCAATACCAGAACCGAAACCTCTGAAAACCCACTACGTGCAGAGGCAAGCTTCCACATCTGATACAGAGAATGATCACGATGACGTCACAGCGCGTAAGTCTTGCGCAGTATATCAAAATGCAACCGAGCTCCAACCATTTGTGAAAAAGAAGATGAGATAAAGGATGATAAAAAAAAATCTTTTTTACGGGTGACTTAAGAATGCCCAGGGTCAGCTTACACCTAATAATATCCGAAAGTTTTCTAAAAAGGCAATGTTGATTGTGAAAACGGCTTGAATTTTAACAAATTGTGATCTCTAAATTATTGTTTACAAATTTCAATAATTTTTTATAAACAATAATAACTTTATAAAGTCCTTAAATAAGGGGTGGTTTTTGCTTGATTTTTCTTGGTTTGAGGCCCAATTTAATAAATATTTTTTTAAAAAAAACTCTACTCATAAAGTAGGGAATGATTTTGATGAATAAACTACGAGGTGTTTTAAATAAACAGCTTTAAAAACAAATTTATGAACACAATAATAATATATGTAGATATTGGAAAGAGTACTTTTCTTCTTTTAGAAAATAATACTCATTTATACTAGCTGCAAAGCTAATCTTTAGGTTTTAACATACTACGATTGACTATTTAATCAATTCATATGATGGTTTTTCCCAATAACCGTTTTTGCATAACAGTTAAAAATAAATGTTATGTGAAAAAAATAGAGGAATTTTAAATAGCAGTGGAGAACAAATATTTTTCGTTTTTCGTTTCGTAAGATTTTGTTCAACAAATCTTAGATTCTTCCACATCGATGATTTCAAATCTGCAATCAATTTAAAATTTACATTTTTAGTCAATTTTTTGACGAAATGTTCACATTTAAAAACGGAAAAAAATAACAGCGGGATTGCATAAATATCGTTACAAACTTCTGAGGGAGTTAGGGCCTCAGGATTAAAATTGCATAAGGATCGTTGCCCGGAAATTTTCTTCATATACAGCTAAGGGTGCTTCTCTATAATAAGCAGTTTCCTGTTCGTCGAGTGCTTCTGAACAAGTCATCATAGGGGAAGCGCTCCTAGCTGCGTATGACGACTTTTCCCGGTATGGGTTCCTATACAGTTTTAATCCTGGTTAACTCTCCTAGAAGTATGTTGCAACATTTATACGACATTCCGTGGAAAGGTCATTGGGGTTCTGAGAGTTATGACGGCATTATTAATTACGAAACCCTATAATAAAATTTATATCCCATTAATAATAATTAGTTATTTAATATAAGGTCTGAAAACAACTTTTAGTTTTGCAGTGTTTCATTTTTATTTTATTTTATAACCGTCGTTGTACGGCCGACCCAAGTTTCGGGTTTACGACTAGCAATGTTCAACTTCGTAGCCTTGTAATTTTGAATCCAATCCAGAACACAAGGAAACTGACAAATCAAATATTGGGAGAAATTTGCTTTCGTGGAGGACTTTACGGCGGAACTAACCAGCATTTGCGTTATATGGAGAGGAAAACCTCGAAAATCTCCCACGGTTAGCCTGATGACAAGGGGACTCTAACCCATGATCGATCTACCACTGCAGTTATTTTACTTCAGCACTGAGGTGGATACAAGACGGATGTGGAATTCGTATCAAGCAGCCATCTCTGGTATTCGAACCCGATTTATCTAAATAGAAGGCGAACGCTCTATCCCTTAAGCCACCATCCGCATTTCAGCTAATCCATTTTCAGTTTATGGATGCAATAAAATCAAATTCTAAACGAGACTAGACTCCACTTTAGGTCTGTCAATTCAACTGCCTGGTATTAAACCCACTTTTAAGACTAGTACTGTAAACATTGTGTGATGGAGAAAAAAAATCACACATTATTCATTCATTAAATATTTTCAAAATAATTAATTAAATTTTAATTATTTAAATATTTTCAAGATAAATTGTGGTCTTTAGTTGATTAAAATTTTACAAACCTGCAAATGAAATTTCTTCTAAATCTCGCGGCTCCACTGAAAGAGGGTCGAACATTTACCCGAAAAAAATTGGGAAACACTGAGTCATAACACTTTTACTTGTTTACTATTTTTGATTCACCAGCATTTTTAGAGGTATTCTAGATAGATGATGAGTATATTTATAAGTAGCTTGAGAATCTAAGCAATAATTACTATCCGTATCATAACTTCACTATGCAAAAAAAAAAAAGGAGTAATAATTTAACGATATGATTAAGTGCAACGATATTATTCAATCAATCAAGTCATTTAACGAATGTCAAGTTAACGAATGTCACAAAATAGTTTATAAATGATGGTGAGCGTTTTAAGAAATTTTGAAAATAAACAGAACAAAAAGTGTTAAAAATTTAGCTAGCTGTTGGTGTTAGACAGAGCAGTTTTAAACAACGCAAGTACGGAGCAACAAGTTATGAAAAAATAAAAATTTTATGAGATAAAAATTTTAAACGGAATTCTAATCTTTTTTTCTGGAAATTTTTATAAAAAAGAAGGGAATAAGAAAAGAATAAACTTGCAATGTGCAAAAATTTTAATTTAGAAATTAATTTTCCTTACAAATAAAAAATATTTCAGTTGCTATGTATTAAGTTAAGTAATAATTGAGAAATACCTTTAAACAAATGATTTTTTAAAATTCTATTCAAATATTTTCTGATGCGATTAAATAGCTGTAGATATAACAGATTTTCCAGATTGTGACTATTCCTTATATTTTGAGCTAAAAATATAAATCTGTCATAAAAAAGATAGTACAGTAAAAGTTGTTTTAACGAAGTACTTTTTATTTCGTTATGGACAACGGTTTTGATTTAAAATACATATCTTTAGTAAACTGCTGATATCTTCTGATTATAGACTGAATTATGTAGCTCTGTAGTTTATACGAGACAGAAATTTCAACGACAGAAATGTTTGAACTGCAAGTTTTCAAATCGTGAGCTTTTGAGAAAAGAAAAAGAAATAAAGTGCAAAACTATTTGACTGTATTGATAACAGTGAATGTTAATTTTAACAGTAAGTTGTTATTGGGGGAAATAAGAGGGTGTGACAGATATGTGGTCAGCCCAGGATGGCTTCTCTTGAAGTATATGGTAGAAATTTTAAAAATAACAGTAGAATAATTTTTTTCTTCTTTTTTTGGAGGAAAATAATTAGATAATTTACTCGGGGTCATACACGCACTTGCTTGCTTTATAAGAATAAAATGATGAAATTGTTAGAAATAAACTATGTTAATTTTAAGCTTTTCTGTATTAATACCAGAAATAAATAAAAATGGGTTCAATTTAAGCGTTGTTCGTATAATATTGCACACTTAAGGTACAACAATAAAGCAAAAAGTTTTAGAAAATTAAGAAAAGAATTCTTGCTTTTTTTAATAGTACATCCTGTTAATATAATTGTATCAAAATATTGAATAGAATTTGTTAAAAATGTAAAAATTACCGCATAATATGTCGAGCATGGTGTGCGACGCAGGACGAGCTGTGACATGTATGAACAAATGAAATTTGCACTCTCAGTTGATTAAGGGATTTACAAACACACCTGTCAAAACATTTTAGTAAAACACTATGATTTTAACTACTTTATATTGAGATAATTTAATTAAACTATATAAGAAAAATAATTAATGGTACTTTTACTATAAATAGTTGGAATTGCAACTTATTTAGATGCAACAATTTTTAATTAAGATTGCAAAAGCTTATTGATAGTTTTGGAACAATTAGAAATACATGTAGACCCAGCAGCCAATGAAAATGCTGAAAAAGAAGATGACCGCAGAATTTCGACTGCTGTACAAAAACATTGTCACGGGAGGGAAGATGGACAAAAAAAAAAGGCTAGAGTAGCACTTGAGGCTGTTGAAAATGGAGAAGAAGCATCTTATGGACCTGGTATTGATATATTATATTTATAATTGCAAAATTTCATGTATTTGTATGGATTATTGATCACAAAATTTTGAACGTAATATAAAACTATGTTTCTCTTACTTGCTGTACTTCTAACTAGTACAATTTTTAACCTATTTTCTTTAAATATTGACACAATATGCACAATTAATATAGTTTTAATTCCACGCAGTGATTTTGCGGTTAGAATTTTTAGATTTTGAATAATTCACAACATAGTATCTTATGTAATTTTTTTAAAAATTTTTTCAATTCACCGCCCATTTTGCGAGAATTTAAAAGAAAAAAAAAATCCGAGGTGTAGCGAAAGCTTCATTCATACAGTTTTAAAAAATCAAAACCGAATCAAATTTGAATGATTTTTTTAAACTTATGAGCAAAGTAAGTTAAGGATAATTAACCCCATAAAAATTGAGCTCTTTAAAATTTACTTTTAAAAAAAAGTAAATTTTAAAGAACTCAATTTTTTAATTTTTGTCCTTATAATCATGATAAAATGAAGATTAAAGTATGTACAGTATGATAAAATATATATATATATATTAAATTTATCACAATCATTGCGAAATTCATTAAAAAATTCTTTCTTACAGGCTTCTACCGTGTTGTTCCCCCTTAAGCATCAAAAAAAGTATTTCCTCCCTGTTTTTGTCGAAATAATGGGAAGTTAGAAATTTTTAACTCGTTATGAAAGTAAAATTTTTGTACTCTAATATTAGGATTTTGAAGGAAAAATTTGACAAAATAGTGGATTTCTCGTAATATACCGTATTCGTTATATTGAGCTGTTACTATAAGTTTTTATAATCCATCTGTCCTCTGCAGCCTTTAATTAGCTCGATTTAAATTCTGTCTCTTGAATCATTGGGGTCGTACAGCAGTGCGCAAAAATCCAATTTTTAGTTTAAAAAAATATTTAGAATAAGTTTATGTTTTGTTTCAAAATATTTCTGCTTTAAACTTTTATTGGTCTCGTACACTAAAAAGTCCCAGTTTTAGCGATGAAACACCATAGTATCTGTATCATTAGTATTTTATCTTTCGTACTTGGTAGCTTAGTATGGCAACTTTTTCTTTTCCTTTAATTCAAAAAGTGTTGCAGTAAGAACTGAATTTAAGTCAAAGAAAAATAATAAAAATGTGTTTTAGAGAAACATTGAACTTTAATTACATTTGGATAATACTTAATATTTTCCTCAGCAAGGGCGGAGAGTAGAATATTATATTTCTCGCGACAAATATGTTACGATAGATATAAACATTTTGCTTAGCAATGATAGATGCTAACTAAAAAAAATATTTTGCTAGCAATTAACGTCTTTTGTGAAAAGATTATTATGCTAGGCACTAATGAAGAGCAATAACAATTATGAAAAAATGTAAATACAAAGTTTTCTGTGTCTTTCGAGAGCATTACTCATATCCCTCCCCTAACATTTGAGCATCCACAAAAATTGTTAGTTTTTGTATAGTTTGTCTCAGCTAAGAGCTCGCCTCGTCACAAAGTCTGAGGCCGTCTGGTGCTATGGAAACAAGAATGGCGCATTTTAGGGAGGGTAGTTTCACTCTAGGATTAACACAATAGAACGAAGAAAGAGATTCCCTTTCTCTCGACAACCCGACTCGAAACTACTCCAAAACAGTGAGCCCGCACCCCC
>NC_092205.1:78574016-78587366 GCF_043381705.1 Parasteatoda tepidariorum | reverse complement strand
TATAGCTCGTTCACCAGGAGTTGGCACTTGGCTCCGCCTTCATCACGTGGTATGCGACGATACTATTTCGCTATTTTTGGGAGAAGGTTGTGAGCAATCCTGAACAATGTTGCTATTTGGCGATCGTTTGGCAAAAATATTTATTTCGCAAACTTTATGTGCATTTTTTTAACAATGAATATTTCATAAATTTGATGATATTTTACACTATTTTTTATGATATTTCTTTCTTTTGAGTGAATAGTTTGTCCTTTATGAGACATTTCGCTGGGAGAACAACAGTTTCTAAATTTAAACTATATTTAATTAGCTAGTGTAACAAAAGGTATATTAGCAGATGATAAAGCAAAGTAAGTGAAAAAGAATTCACTTTCTGTGTTTGGCGCAAATTAAGGGTTGTCTCAATTTCAACAACGGAGATGTTTTTCCTCTTACTCCCCCGCGCTGAAATGAACTCTGCGTCCGAGGAGGTGGAGCCAAGTGTGAACGAACTATAGCTGGAGCTTAGCTCCAGATGATTTAGATTGTAGAGTTTAAAAACTAACGTCACCTCGTAAAATTGAAGGGAGTTTGCAATATATGTATATTTATGCTTTTGGGGTGCTGCACAGGAAAAATCTTTTCATTTTGTTTTGCATACACATTTATTTTTGTTAATATTGGAAAATTATAGAGTTTTGTGGGCGTTCAGAACTAAATCACATTTTAAAAAAAAAAAAAGTTTGTATAAATAAGCATGTGTGGGTATTTTTAGAAAATACGTCTCCCATATTTTAAACGTAACTGCAACAAGCACCGTCTCCGGATAATTGTTATATTTAAATATAACACGCTTAAAGCGAATTCTTTGTTGGAAATGATTATAAAAAATTCTCTAATTATCCCCCGATAGGAAAACGAAAGGAATCTACTAGCAATGTAAAACATCATGTAAAAATTTTAATATGAAAATTAGTTTTCCTTACAAATCAAAAAATTTTTCAATTTCCATGTATTAGGTTAAATAATAATTGAAAAATACTTTTAAACAAATGATTTTTTAATTCCGTTCTAGTATTTTCTGATGCGATAAAATAGCTCTAGCGATATAACTTAACTATTTGGACCAGATTTTTCAGATTGTGACTATTCTTTATAATTTGAGCTAAGAATATGAATCTGACACAAAAAAAAGTAGTACAGTCATAACGAAACTCTGTTTTCCTTTATTATAGACAACTGTTTTGATTTAAAATACATATCTTGAGTAAACTGCTATTGTCTACTGATTCTGCAACAGAAAAGTTTGAACTGCAAGTTCCCAAATCGTTAAGAAAGAAGAAAATTAAATAAAGTGCATAACTAATTGACGTTATGGATAACAGTGAATGTTTATTTTAATAGTAAGTTGTTAGTTAGGGAAATAAGAGGGTGTGATAGTTTTGGAACAATTATAAATAAATGTAGGCCCAGCAGCCAATGAGTATGCTCAAAAAGAAGATGACCGCAGAATTTCCACTGCTAAACTAAAAAACATTGTCCCAAAGGGGAAGATCGACGATAAAAAGGCTAGAATAGCGCTTGAGACTGTTGAAAATAAGAAAAAAGTATCTTAAAGAACTGGTAATAATACTATATTATATACATATGTAGTTGCAAAATTTTATTTATTTATTTGGATTATTGATCACAAAACGTTATGCGAAATTTACTCGAAACTATGTTTCTCTTACTTATTGTATTTCGAACTAATACAATTGTTTTTCAATTTACTTCAAATTTTGACACAAAATTTACAATTAATATAGATTTCATTCCCAATGGCCCCCACCCCCCCAAGCTCTTGGGCGCATTCTTGGGCAAATTCTAAACTCCCCCCCCAAAACTATTCGTTTTATTTAGTGTGAAAATTCCCCCCCCCAAGCTTTAAGAGGGCGCATCGTGCGCCCACCTCCCCCCCTGGTGGGGGCCCCTGCATTCCATGTAGGGATTTTTCAGTGATAAGACAGATTTTGAGAAATTCATAAAATTGTATCTTATGGCATTTTTTTAAATTTTTTCAAAACATCGCCATTTTTAGAGAATTTAAAAAAAAAAAAAAAATCTTACGTGTAATGAAAACTTCATTTATACAGTTTAAAAATATTCAAAACGGAATCAATTTTTTTTTAAACTTATAAGTACAGTAAGTTAAGGATAATTTTAAAAGTAAGATATTAACATTATGTATTGTGTAAGAGCTAATTTTTTTTACTTTTTGTCTTTGTATCACATGATAAAATGATGATTAAAATATGTACAGGATGATAAAAAAATGTGTTAAATTTCTCACAATCGTTTTTTTGTCGATTTTTTTGTCACCAAATTATTATTATTATTTTTTTTTTGTTATTTATTTATTTATTTTTTTTTTGTCGTAACAGTGGAAGGCTAGCTATCTTTAACTAGTTATGAACATAAAATTTTTGTAACTTTAATACTAGGATTTTGACGGAAAAAATTGACGAAATAGTTGATTTCACGCAATATACCGTATTCGTTATATCGAGTTGTTACACCATCTTTCCATAATCTATCTGTCCTCTGTAGCCTTTAATTAGCTCGATATAAATTCTGTCTCTTGAATCATTGGGGTCTGTGCGTAAAAATCATTGTGTAAAAATCTGATTCTTAGTATAAAAAAATATTTAGAATACTTTTACATTTTGTTTCAAAATGTTTTTACTTGAAACTTTTACTGGTCTCGTACGCTAAAAAGTCCCAGTTTCAATGATGAAACACCATAGTATCTGTATCATAAGTATTTTATCTTTTGTACTTGGTAGCTTAATATAGCAACTTTTTCTTTTCCTTTAATTCAAAAAATACTGCAGTAAAAACTGAATTTAAATAGAAGAAAAATAAGAAGAAAAAAAAAACAGTAAAAATATGTTTTAGAGAAGCATTAAATTTAAATTAAATTTGGATAATATTTAATATTTTCCTCAGCAAGGGCGGAGAGTAGAATATTATATTTCTCGCGACAAATATGTTACGATAGATATAAACATTTTGCTTAGCAATGATAGATACTAACTAAAAAAAATATTTTGCAAGCAATTTACGTCTTTTATCAACAGATTATCATGCTAGGCACTGAGGAGGAGCAATAACAATCGTAAAAAATAATTGTAAATAAAGAGTTTTCTGTGTCTTTCGCGAGCATTGCTCATACCCCTCCCCGTTTGGTGCTTTCCTAATATTTGAGCATCCACAAAAATAGTCAGTTTTTGTATAGTTTGTCTGAGCTAAAAACTCCTCTCGTCACAAAGTCTGAGGCTGTCTGGTGCCGTGGAAACAAGACTTTAGGGAGGGTAGCTTCACTCTAGGATTAACACAATAGAACGAAGAAAAAGATTCCCTTCCTCTCGCCGAAACGAAACCACTCCAAAACAGTGACCCGCATCCCTATTTGAAATAGTCATACCCCGTTACCATAGTCACCGCCACAGGTCCAGATGTATGCCTGGGGGAGTTCTTATTTTAGTCAATGCAAGAGTTTTATTTAAGTAAATAGATATGTATATCATGGAAGGGCAAAAATTGTACTCGTGACAAATTGTCGCTACGATAAGTTGTGCCTGTCGCAAATTGTACAAATGAGGAATTGCACATGCGAAGAATTGTGCCTGCGACGAATTGTGTTTGTGATTGCGATGCTTGCGACGAATAGGGAGGGGGGTGACCTGGTATTAATTGTAATTGGGAAGAATCGTGCCGATGAAGAATGGTCGCTACGACGAATTGTGCTCCTCACGAATTGACGTCATGTCGAAATAGGCTCATGACAAACTGCTAGCGAAACGAATTGTGCGGGATGAATTATCCCATGACGAATTGTCATGGACATCACAAAACCAGGGTGTCATCGTGCAGATGATACCCTGGATTTGTGCATACTTCGGAATAGCTAAAACTATTTTTTGTAGAATTTTGTATGAAAAATTCAAGATACGATTTTTTTCTGAAAATATGACGCCCACATATTTATATGAAACGAACTCACCAACTGTCAATCATGTTATCGATTCGCCGCTTTATAGATTTATAGTATAGCGCTGTAGATTCGCTTTGGCATTGCGCGTGTTTTGGACTCAACAAAACAGTTTTAAGAATTTTCTATGAATAATGTAACTGCGGCATTTTCGAAAAAAATGACATCCATATTTTAATATGAAACCTGTTACAAAAGAATCAAACGTGGTAAAAAAATTCACAAACTGTCCATTATATGTTATTGCTTTAGATTCGCTTTGATTTCATACGTGTTTTGGACTAAACAAAGCATTTCTTTAAAGATTCTTTGAATAATGTAAGCCATAAAACGGCATTTTTGGAAAAATATGACATCTATACTTTCATATGAAATCAGTTTCGAAAGTATCCATCGTGGTAAAAAAGTGTAAGAAATTCTCAAATTGTCCATCTTTATATTAGTTCTTTAGATTAGAATGAGTGTTGTGTTGAAAAAATTATAAAAAATTCACAAAATCTAGTGACAACACTATGAATATACTCGAGTTTTTCTTATTTAAAGTAAAGATTTAAATTCAAATTTTTTATAAACATTTCCGTACATGTATGATTATTTTCAAGAACTAGGACATCCTTATTTTAATATGAAACTAGTTTCAAAGAAATCAGCCTTTCAAAAAATACAACTGTTCCCCGTTACGTTAGTGCCATATACCTACCTTTCTATAAGTATACTTGTTTTTCACAAAAATTTTTTTTAAAAATTCTTTCAGTGTATTCAAAAAATATGGAGCAGGTATTTAATATTAATCACATGGTTCAAATAAATTTTACTTTGCAAAAAAATATTAAAAAAATCTGTAAAGACCGTTACAATGATGGGGCTTTAAATGCATTGTAATTCACTTGATCCGAAAGTATAGGTAGGCAGTCAAGAGCTTGCAACACTCCCTAGTGTAGAGCTTGCAACACCCCGTATGGAACTTTTAAAAAAATATCACGGCAATACTGTAATTTGAAACCGCATTCAAACGAAACAATAATTGAAAAACTATAACAAAAAAAAAAAAAAAAAAAAAAAAAAAAAAAAAAAAAAAAAAAAAANAAAAAAAAAAAAAAAAAAAAAAAAAATCTATGAACCGAAGTCAAGCATCACTGGTTACAATCAGTGAGCGAGTGGGAGACCATTTTGATCAGCCTGCGAGGGATCGAGGGTGCACGGTATCGGTCCTTGTTAAGCTGTTCTACCGTAAAGCACGAGCATTTGGTTTTACTTCTAATTAATCGAACTTGCTTCTAGAGCAATTACACAGTGTGAATGCACGTTTGCGTATATTAATACGTGGGAAATGGCGATTCTCACTTCATGTGTTGCTGTACCTCTGATGGCGTCGTCAGAAATCGCGAGCCTGACTGGAAAATTTTTCGCAGTGTTTCCTCGTCAGTGATTACAAGTGCATGAATCAAACGCAGTGAGAATGGTCCTTTAGGACTCCATTCCCAGCTTTTTTATACGAAGCTCGTTGTATTTCTACCTTATGTGAAAAACAAAACAAGTGCAGTATTGAATATGGAATGGTATTTAAATTAATATTTTTTATATTATAATAATGATTTAAAACATTGACTTTTTTTAATAAATTACTTTACACAATTTTGATATACATTTGTTTTATGCGAAACTAAGTAAAGTCTAGATATGTGTATTGATTATCTTGTGTTTTAAATCAAAGAACGTAAATAAAGCTCTACTTAGTTTGCTTCTTCATAAATTTGTGTTCTTACCTACTTTGTGTATACTATGTCTATAAAACTGGACTTCTTGACTATATAAGTTATATTTTAATAATCTTCCCTGCTAAGTATTGCAGAAATAATAACCAGACGTCTTATATGTAATTTTAAAAAAATCACAGAAGGGGTTTGGTTTATTTCAGTTTATTCTTAGCTGCTTCCTAGCATATTAGTTTTTAAACTTTCCCAAGTTCTAAAACTGAACGAGGCCTCGTCTATTGTAGATTCTAAAAACAACAGGTGCGGATATGAAATATCTGGTTAATTCATTACACTGTTTGATTTTTTACCTAATTAATATTTATTTAATATGCCATTACATTATAACCTGTATCTTAGATCTTTTTTTTTTAAATAAAAATTTATATTTGGATTGAAGATCAAAAAATAGCTTGTTTTTATTTTATCAATTAGATTTTATATATTTAATTTATAGAACTTTAGATATTTAATTTATAGAGTTTGAAAATTAGATTTATTTAAACAATTTAATAATATTATTTAAATGAGTTCTTTAAATTAAATTTCCAAACTTCTAAGGGTCACTGATGCCCTATGTACATAACAAATTTCGGAAGAAAAAATGTAAGAAAGATGTTAAGTTGTTCGTTTATAGAAATAAAATTAAAAAAGAAAAATACTTATTCTTCAAAAATCTAGAAACAATGGAATACATTGGAAAATGGATTGAATTAAATACATTAAAATTGAAACAATTTGTAATTTATAGATTTTTATATGAATACAATGGCTAAATTTTATAATTGCTATGTACTTTTTGATGTTGTATATTTGATTTGTGTGTAATTTATTGCTATATTTTTAGCTTTTGCATAATTTCTCTATCAAAGTGAGGAATATTTTATAGCAAAAAATTGGATAATGCAGATAATGTCTTATTTTTCCGAAGGTCCTTAAAGCCCTGCATTCATTCCTGATTAAGTGTGGCAGAAGTAAGAGTTAATGCATGTAATAATTTCATAAACAAGCTCTGTTGATTATTAAATGAAATTCTTCCAGACGATACTAACTGTCCCTGAAAAGTAAGAACAGCTAATAGACCTAAATAAATTGTTTTTTTTTTCTATCTCTACACAAAGATATTTTACATAATTTTTGTAGTTTTTTTTTATTATTTAAAAAAAATTTTTTTTTTGATTATTGCATGCATAGTTCCTCATCATTCTAACTCTCTTTGGCTTTACTATTAGAAATAAATCCTTAAAACAATGATAGTGTAAGAGGGCTGTTTTCACTGCATGTGAAAAATTTGCTTACGAAATAATCACTTGAGTATGAGAACTACATGAAGACAAAATACTTTTATCTGGAAAAAAACTCGCCAATCAGATTTTCATTCACATGTAAAGAAAATTAGGCAGTGAGAACGGTCCGTAAAGGAACTGATGTGTATTGATTCTTCATAATTTCTAAAGTTTTAATGGAACGCTTTAAAAAACTTTAGAAACTTTATTGGTCCCAATTTTTTCCCCCACCAAATTCATGCAATTTATGGATGACCTTTTTTCCTTTCTTATAAAATGCAATGCTACAATATAAATTGTTGTTTTTTATTGATATTTATAGTTTTAGAAGGTTTTACATAGTTGAAAATATTGAAATTTTTATATTGAAATTCTAAATGTATTGTGAGTTTGTGATTGTTACTTGTTACCCAATGTCTCTTTTTCTATTTCAGATAAAAATTCTCTATAAAAGTTTGCAGAAAAGTATCTTTGTAACTACAGAAATATAGTTTCATGATCGTAAAGTATTTCCACTTGCTGTGAAAAGGTTTGTTTTTTGACATTTATTACAGATGAATAATTTTTTCATTTATATACATATTTTTAAAGTTTGCTAACTTTTGCACTATTACACTTCACGCTGATTGTCTTCAGTCTGAAAATGATTTTTTTTTCCAGAAAATTTTTTGTTTGTTCAGAGATTCTTAAAATAATTCTTCTAAATTGTACATTTTATGTATCTTTTACAACAACAGAAAATTTTATGTTATTACTCTTACTGATGAATCTAGACACTTTAAGTGAATAACATTAAAGTACTTTGAACTTAATTTTGGTATAAATGCTCTAATTATCTGCATATTTCTTGGTGGTATTGCTGAATCATTTAGGTCTTTTTTTTAAAACTCATTTTTTTGTTGCTAGAGGCAGTTTAATTTTCATTAAAGTTTAATTTTAAAAATAATACGAACAAATGTGACTTGAATTGCTAAGACTCATTTTAGTACATCTCTAAGCTTGCTTCTAATAAAAGTTCAAAAGCTTATTCCGGGAGAACGTGTGAGATCATTTTATGTCCCTAGATATTCTAGAATTTTGTTTTTTTAAAAAACTAGACACCTGTTCATCTCTTTTTTATTAGTAGCTGAGTTTTTTATCCTTATCTGTCTTTTGTGAACAATTAGAAGAGATTTTGAGCATTTTTCCTACCTCAATCTAAATTTTATTAGTTACTGGTGACGTAGAATATTTCTTCCCTACTTTCAGTTTTTTCTACAATTCATTTTATTTCTAGTAGCTGCCTACTTCAATATGCTGTTTTATTTCCCTAGATATTCTGGAATTTTGTTTTATGTCCCTAGATATTCTAGAATTTTGTTTTTTAAAAAAACTAGACACCTGTTCATCTCTTTTTTATTAGTATCTGAGTTTTTCATCCTTATCTGCCTTTTGTGAACAATTAGAAGAAATTTTGAGCATTTTTCCTTCCTCAATCTAGATTTTATTAGTTACTGGTGACGTAGAATATTTCTTCCCTACTTTCAGTTTTTTCTACAATTCATTTTATTTCTAGTAGCTGCCTACTTCAATGTGCTGTTTATTTTCCTAGATATTCTGGAATTTTGTTTTATGTCCCTAGATATTCTAGAATTTTGTTTTTTAAAAAACTAGACACCTGTTCATCTCTTTTTTATTAGTACCTGAGTTTTTTTTATCCTTATCTGCCTTTTGTGAACAATTTGAAGAAATTTTGAGCATTTTTCCTACCCCAATCTAGATTTTATTAGTTATTGGTGACATAGAATCGCTCTTCGCTACTTTAAGTTTTTTCTACAATTCATTTTATTTCTAGTAGCTGCCTACTTCAATGTGCTGTTTTTCGTTTCCTATTAAAGTAATTTCTACTTGGTTTTTAATATTCATTAAAGCTATACCATAATAAATACCAAAACTTCTTTGCTTTCTAACAAAAATCAACTAACTGCGTATATAAACTGACAATATTACCTAACTGTTGATGAAAATCAGACTTTGGTATGTCACTTATTAATGATCAATGCCAGCAAATGGGTGGTTAATCCGTGTATGAATCATGAAATACGCGTTCAAATACTGATATTAAACAGTTTTTGTCTTGAATCATCAAAATTTAAAACTTCCTCTGGAGGAAATTTTGCTCATGAAATCTCATATGGGGTAAAGTGAAAAAAAGTTATATTAGTCATCTATTAGAAATATTTAAGATAAATAATAAACTGACTAACAGCTATTTAAAATAAAAAGAAAGTTGTAAAGTTGAATAAAATCCTTGTAATTCTTAAAACAAATCTTGAATGCTAAAAATATTTTCCGTAAAAAAGTATCCATAAAATGTTTAAAGAGACATAGTCTTTCTCAAATGTTATTTAAAAATGCTGCACTATCTTAAAAATGCCCCCTCCCCCACACCAAAAAAAGATTATATACAAAAGCGAAACAGAAAAGAGAACCTTAGTTTTTTAAAGTTGAACATTTTAGTTTTCTGTCTTTTTAAAAAAAAGTGAAGAAAGAGAATAAAGTATAACAGAAACCTCTTAATTTTCGCATTATAATAAAATCGGTGATGAAAACTAAAGTTTTTTTAAATAAAGAAAAAGCTAGTTAGAAACCAAAACAAATATCGTTTTAATTTTTAAGCGAAATATTTAGCGCTAAAAATCGTCATTGAGCTTTTGAACAATGCCGTCATTTTATCATTAAGTTCATAAATAGTTTGAGAAGCAGTTGCTATAAAACTTTCTATTGCTGACATTAAAACTTTTCCTGGCCAGTTCTATGTAGTTTTTTCCAATAAATTTTTGGTTGAAAGGCAAGGGGAAAGGCAGTGATGACTCGGTGTTGCATATGGTATTGAGCTATATAGTATATAAAAGGGAACCTAGTATACATATAAGGATGGTTGGTCCTCTGTTGGGTTTAAAGTTGATGGCTAAGTGCTTAGATTTAATATCTAACAATGTGTTGCATTATTGACAGCTATTCATACCATGTCATACTAGTAAAAAGTTATACAAATAAGGTACTGGACAAGCTTTAAAAATTTTGGTGATTGATTATTAACGTCTTATTTGTTTACTTTTTATTTTAAATACAAAGTGTAAGTTAAGTAAGGTACTTATTGTTGTCATTGTTGGGAAAAATACAGCTTGAATGAAAGTTTATGGCTCTGTTTTAAACATGGATGTATGTAAAAAATAATTGTCTAAAGGATATAGGTTTTACTGTGTAAAATGTTAAAAGCTTATCTTTGTTTTCAAATAAAAATAAATTTCAATTTTAGAAAATTTGAACTTGAACCTCGAGTGTGAGCCCTCTTAATTTTGTTAATTCTTGAGACATTTTTTTTTCTTATAATTTATTTACTTATTAAGTATTCTCTTTTTGATTGCTAATTTTCTTCCAAGCAGTTCTTCCAAGACATTTTTTTCTATTGTTCTGCTGTTTATTCTACTCTAGAAGAAACTTGCCACCCCTTAAAGGCTAAAAAAAAATTTTTAAAAATAGTTTTTAGTTTGTCATGAATCATATTTATGAGAACTTAATCATATTATGAGTACTGCTTTTTAATATACTTAATTTAATTTCTTTTTATAAACCTTTTGTTTGGGTAAATGGTTACTTAATATCTATTTCTTTTCTCCTTTAGTTTGAAGTCTGAAATGTACATCTGATATAGGGCTGGTTAACTTCGTTGAAGAAACTTTCGCCTCGCCAAATCTCCAATTTTTATCTGTCACGTCACGGCAGTGCAAAACTTGAACTTTTACTTTAAGAACGGAGCGTTAGGTCTAACTAGCTTCTGAAGACTTATTCCAAGATATTCGTTGATTTATATAATGTCTTTCCTCAGTTTTTTTAAGTGAATTGCAAAAATTTGAAATTAGTAACAAAATGCCAGTTTGCGCTATTGCAACTTGCAAAAATTCCGATAGAAACACAATAGGAAAAAATATTAAGTTTCATGTATTCCCTAAAGTTAATGAACAGCTATGTAAGGAATGGCTTCATCGTTGCAAACGAGGTGACCCAGTTAATGTAAAATATGCACGAATATGCAGTGAGCATTTCTTGGAAGAAGATTATGAAGATGATATGAGAAATCGTTTGCTTGGATTGCCGAGTCGAAGGGTTTTAAAATCCACTGCAATACCGAAAGTAAATTTGCCATTTTCTTCTTTACCACTTTCTTCAAGTTCTTCTAGGCAAGAAAGATTGCATAAACGCAAAGTGTTGGCTCGTGTATTGGACAGATTAAAAACTCCAAGCCCAAAGAAAAATAATTTAAATATTATGAATGAGAATTTTTTGCGTACAGCGAATCCTGATAAACGCTTTAAATTAGAAGCAGTAGTTAAAGCATTGAAAGAGAGAATTGAAACTTTAGAAAAGGATTTCAAAAACAAAAATAAAGAAGAAATAAAGTTTAAAAAAACATCAATTCATCGTAGGAAACGGTAGAATGTATCCAGAAAAATATTTCTAAAAATAAATAAATTATGAACCAAAAAGGGAATTGTTGAAATTGGTACAAGCTTTTAAGAAAATGTATTATTATATGTTCTCTTTCTTCAAAAGCATATGATTTTTAGATATTGAACTATCTCTGCCAAGTTCTAGTGCGTTAAAGCAATGGTGCGCAAAATTATCTTGTGCTCCAGGTTTACAGGATGATGTTTTAAATTTGATTAAAAACTGTGCCAAAAATTTAAGTGGATTAAAAAAATTTGTGTTCTTAGTTTTGAGGAAATGAATGTCTCCTCTGATATTTGCTATGATGCTGGACTTGATCAAATCCTATCTCCTTTCAAAAAAGTTCATCTGGATTTTATAAGAGGACTGTTTTCAAAGTGGAAACAAAAGATTTTTTTACGATTTATAAGTTACAATGAATAAAGTCTTACTTTTCAAAGTCATAGAAGGCTTGGAAATCTATGCCAAAGCTATTGTTTCAGATTTAGGAGGATCTGGAACACTTTGGAAGAATCTCCAAATAACAATTTGAATAAGTTTATTTTTTGAATCCTGACCATCGTCAAAAGCCTTTTTTTTGCTAACATGTTACCGCAGAATCATTTATTGGACCTTGGAATAATTTTAGATGATGGAATTTTGATCAACTCTGGAATTGTTGAAGAAGTATTGAGAAAAGGTACAGGAGAAAAGAAAATTGTGCCACAAACTAAAAGAGTCATATCTGTTAGTTTAAGGTAATGATAGACAGAAAGTTACATCAGCAAAGGTATTATTCTCTTCCATTACATCAAAGGTTTAAAGAAGAGTTTACTGGAAACAAGAAGGCATATGAGTTTTTTAAAAATTAATCCATGATTTTTTTGATGTGTTGAACAGCAAGAGCTTAGAGCCTTCTCCAGCAAAAAAGTATGAAAGCTGCTTTCAGAAATTTACTTTTTGTTGTTTTGTTTGTTTTAAATTACTTGTTAAACACTTGTTTTAAATGTTTGTTTTAAACACTTGTTTTAAATGAAAATGAAGTCTGAGAAGTAAGCAAAATGAGAGTACACGGTAAAAAATGTCTATTTTCATTTCAAAATGCAATTGCTATCTCTATATCTTTAATATTTTTATTATTAGAACATTTAAAATCAGTTGGAGTAAAATACATTTTACCCACTAGATCAGGGATGGGGAAACTACGGCCCGCGGACAGAATTTTAACTAGCCGATCAGTGGCGAATATATCTACTTTGTTTAAAACTATTTTTGTTGATTTCTTTTTTAACAAATTACTGATGACCTTTTTACTTTCTCTATTTTTGTTCTACAAAACATAAATTAATTAAATAGTTAGCACAAACAGCTTTAACTGGTAAAATGTTGAAAGCAAAAGTTCTTAATAGAATAGCTGTAGATTAGCTCCTACTAGTATTTGTCTTTCTCGAGGAGCAGACATATGGAATCTAATATAGGTGAATTGTACTTCGCATGAGGCTGACTACGCGTTTTAAGTTCCAACGAACGGATTTTTCTGCTGACTCGAGTTCTAACATAATTTACTGCGTATGGAAAGGTTGCACACATACAACGTCATTGTAAATAATGGTTAAATTATTAAATGTATAAAATGGCTACTGCCTTTTTGAGTTATTTGTAAACATTTTTTATCCCAAAATGGCAACTAAAAAACGCAAAGTTGATGTAGAGTGACATGCACTCAATGATGAATTGACTTTATTTTATTTCAGAAGTTTTTACTCGGCCCACCAAACTTTTTTTTCTAGATTTTTGGCCCACGACCAAAAAAGTTTGCCCATCCCTG
>NC_092205.1:78523646-78573875 GCF_043381705.1 Parasteatoda tepidariorum | reverse complement strand
AAAAAAAAGAACACTTCTATTGATATATTTTCTATAAATTATATAATAAAAAGTTGCCAAAATCAAACGAACAAAAACAAGGCAACGCATCAGTCAGACTGCTTACAACAACCTCGATTTGCTGATTCCATCAATAACCTCTGGTCCTGGTACTTCATATTCTTTCAAAACCACGTATAACACGTAGGGTTGCCGTAAGTAGGGTCGCCAAATTTGGTGATTTATGCGAATTTTGGCCTGGTTTAGTTAATACGTAAGTACCCCATATTTTTTAATGTAGTTATTCTAAATATTTAAGATTTCTTTTAAATTATATTCTCTTAAGGAAATATTTATAAACAATTGTAAAATTTCTACTATTATTATGAATCTAAATTATTATTTTGTTTTAGTGATTAGCACTTAAGGCTGTTGTTTCCTAATGATTAAGTATAAACAAACTGCCATTAACAGCATATTTAAAAATCAGGATTCTAAATTTAACAAAACTTTACAAATTATTGTAATTGAACAATATGCAGCTAAAAAATGTTAATATATGCTTTATTTTTTTAAGTAATAAAAGTTAAAAATAAATTATTTATAGTGTCATTTACGACAACTATTGAAATATTTTTCTTAGTTTAAAATGGTATTTTTTTATAGTGTGTTAATAGTGTAAAGTTTGAAAGCTAATATCAAAAAAGTGTCAAACTTATTTTTACAGAGAGAATGATGTGAAGTTTTCATAATATCTTTACTTGCGGTCTCTGAGATCTGTGTGTGGCATGACGTCAAGAGGAGGGAAATCGTAGCTTTAGCTCTAAGAGAGGAATGAACCAGCCTTTCTCTCTCTTTTTCTTTAGCCCTGATTTTTACCAGTGAGTAAAAAGTTTGTTTGCATTTACTTTTAACAGTGTAACATTTTTAGGATATTCTCAGATATGATGAATGTATTATTCAGCTAATTATATTAATTAAAAATGGAGGAAAAATATGTAGCTATTGAAGTTATTCATTTTCTAGCTACCCTAATTATCTAAAGTAGTTTTGGTGTTGTCTATTTTATATATTTAAAGTACTTAAATAACCTAGTTTTGTCTTATTAATGTAGGACACGTTAGTACTTAATACTTTATATATCTAATTCTTTTTCCTAAAACTAATCCACATTGTTAAGAAGTCTTAATTTTGTCCCATTGATTTTAAGAAATCAACTTGATGGCATTTTCAGGATCAATAATTTTCAACAGCTGTTGATCCCTAAACTGTAATATGAGGTTTTAAGCTTTCACAGTAATTGACCCCTTAACCTTGATGTGTAAATTTAAAAAAAAGAAATTTTTTTTTCATTTTTTTATTTTTAGTTTTACATAGAATTTATAAAATTTATTGTTTGATTTTTAAATAGTAATTAAGTATAAAAAATAGATCATTTTTAGTTGTTAGTTCTATAAGTGATTTGTAGTTGTTCATTTACGTCGCACTAGAGCTGCACAATGGGCTTTGGCGACGGTCTGGGAAACATCCCTGAGGATGATCCGAAGACATGCCATCACAATTTTGATCCTCTGCAGAGGGGATTGTGATCATGATAAGTGTCTGTTGTGTTAAGTTCATTGATTTTAGGTTTCATTATACTCATTTATGTAAAATATTGAAAGAAACTACTGATGTTATAATTATGTTCTATTAATTTTCTGTTGCTTATTTAGAAATGATACAATTTATTTTCTTTGATATCATCTCCATTATTTAAATTGCAGTTATAAACTATTTAAAAAATCATTTCAATACTTGATATTTTTCTTTGAATAAAAAAAGTCATTCATTCCTTTTGCTTTGGTTGGAAGAAACGTATTTATTTTTTCTGGTGGGAAGTTTTTCTACTGTGGAAGAAATTTGCCATTCCTGGAAAGAGAGTTCATCTTCTCCTGGAAAGAGAAATGAGATTAATACACTGCAAAAACCGCAAATTTAATTTTTTTTAATTAGAGAAAAATCTTATTCTACATTATTTTAAATTTCTTTTTGTGTAATGTAAGCAGAAAGCAAAAATGAAATTTTTTAAATTTTTTCTTACAGTTAAAAAAAAAATTATTAATTTTAAAACTTTATTGTAAAATTTGTTTGAAATTTACATTTTTCATAAAATGTTTTGCTTCAGTTAAATATTTACCAGTTAAAATTTTTTTAATTTCATTATAAAATTAGTAATAGATTTAAACTTTAGTTGCTCCATTGTTGTCAATTAGATGTCCTTTGTTATATGACTAGGGCCATAAGCCCCTTCCCTCTCTACTCTGCTTTGTTACCCTAACCCTAATTTGATGCAGAAAAAGAAATTTGCTATTCTTATTTCCTACAAAACTTATTCTTCGGAGTTGGGGTTTTCTATATTGTGGTGGCAGTGCTGTCTGTTATCTTAATTTGTTGTATTCCTATTGAATTCCTATGTTGTTGTACTTTAAATGTGTTGAGTTAATTGTTTTATCCAAATGTCCAAACAATATGCTTTTTATAATTGAATGAAATGATATCCATAATCTTTTCCAGTTAAAAATTGAGAATTTTTTATAATCGTAATTTTGCTCATGGTCCTGTTTTCACTTCAATTATCATTATTAATATTACTAAGGTCTTAGGTAAAATTTATTTAGATTTTATGCATAATTATTTTGATTTAAATTTGACAGTATTTTATTTTAAAAAATTTGATTTGAAATCCAAAACAAACTCTTTAAGCTGTACAAATCAGTTTGATAGGGTAAAAACTGCATTTGCTTCATTATCATTCTGATCATTAATTCTAACTGCCAGAAAATTTCTGTATTTGAAACTTTTGTTTTCCACACACTTAACTCTTGTCCTGATCTTTTTTTCTTTCAATTCTGAATATAGCTTCTTCAGCCCATTAGTTTTTGACCTTTGGTAACTTGATTCATCCCTTGCTAAACTTACCAGACCCAAATGTTCCTCTATCAATCCTCAAAGTGAATTTTTTATTTTATTGTTTTCCTCTTCCATTTGCTGTAAAATTTTAAATATTCTGTCCCATTTTGGATTTAATATTATTTCAGGTTTATCCATAAAATTTAATTTTTGAATTTAATTTGATCAGTATTTAAAATTGTTGGAGCATTCACCACATACTTTGACAACACACTACATCAGACAAATTGAACAAGTTTTAAAACTCACATTAAGGGAAGCTGATAGGTATGTGCCTGTTATTAAGAATTCTATTTATTAGGCCGGGATAGCCTGGTTGTTAGGGCTCTGAGCCCATGTCCAAGAGGTTGTGGGTTCAATCCCTGCCGGTCTAAGACTCCTCGAATAGTAAATTGTGACTGATGCACATTAAATCTGCCGAATCTCCTGGATCATACCAGGATACTGATCCAGGAGTTTCCTTGTCTTCTGGATTGGTTCAAAATTACAAGGCTACGGAGTGGAACATTAGTAGTCATAAACCCAAAATTGGGTCGGCTGTTTAACGACGGTTATAATGATATAATATTATCTATTACTGGACATTGTTAGGACCTTGGGCATAAATTTAATTCCGATACTGCTGAAATTCTTTCCACCCTTGTCACAACAGCTCATTTTGATGACATGGAATTTTGTTTCATTCATATGAATGCCGATTTCTGTTTTAAAAGACACAAGTTCCATTCAACTACCCCTGAGTGTCTTAAAATAAAACCTACCCTTATTTGCTTTTGGTTACTGCACATTCTCATGGTTTGTTTCATTTTCTATTTTTACATGGGCGGCTTTTTGCTTTCTTCTTCAAATCTGTTTTGTTTGTTTTATTCATGGTGAGTCTTGAGAATTGGAGACTATTTTTGAGTGCTCAAAATACACTGACTTTTTCCACCTTTATAATTTATGAAGCAAATGAAGTATTTACATTATTAATTTTATATGCAATCTGCTATTAATTTAAATGTTATTATTTTTCTGAATCAAACCTTAAATGAATGGATCAACATTTTTGAAAATAATACTTACGGACATACATTTTCAGAGATGCCAACTGCTCCGGACAGGCCAAAATAATTAAAAGAACGGTAAATAACTTAGTAAATTTTACAAATATTTGACTGTTTTTACTTGCTTTTAAGAAGGTATAGCATGACATTAATACTATAAAGTGGTGAATTATGTAAGCCTACGAATTATTTAGAAATAGTGGTGGNGCCAAAATAATTAAAAGAACGGTAAATAACTACTTAGTAAATTTTACAAATATTTGACTATTTTTACTTGCTTTTAAGAAGGTATAGCATGACATTAATACTATAAAGTGGTGAATTATGTAAGCCTTCGAATTATTTAGAAATAGTGGTGGATAAAAATCCACTAAATTGAATTTATTAAACCAAGAATCACAATTGATAAAATACCACTTTAAAATATATATCTGCTGTCCGGAGCAAGTTGGCATCTCTGCATTTTTAAAAGTAACTGAGTAATTGAAGTGCATAATGTTTAGAAATTTCCTTGTAATTTTGTTGTTTCCTCAATCTTTTATTTTTTGGTAGAGTCTTAAGTGCAGTAAAAATAATTTATATTTCTTCAGTAGTTTTTTTCAATTGTGTGTGTAGGGAAGTTACCTGAAATTTTTAATGTTTAAAAATCATTTATCTTTTGGAGTACTTAAATATTTTCAATTTCACTCAAGGTAGATTTTTTGCCTTTTTTTTTTTTAAGTTTGAAAAAATGTAGAACTGTTTTCTAGGAATTCTATGAAAGTCTCTTTCATAATTTGTAGTAGTAAGTTTCCAGTTTAATTTGCCTAAATCCACGCTAAAGTCAGGACTTTCAGCAAAATGTAAACGAAATAGATGTGCTCTGTGTCCTAAATTTTTTTTATAAGTGCTACAAATGCAGGAAGTTTTTGAGAAAACTTAAAAACTAATTTATTATTTTGTACTTTGATTGTGAACGGTGTGTTGAAAGCATTTGTAATTTTTTTAACTTGTTTTCTGTTACTTTAAATCTTTTTAATATTATGGAAATAGCATTTTGCCTGTTCTTATGAATTTCATTAGTATTACAGTTGTTTTGTATCCCCCTCCCCTGTTTCCTAGCTTTAATGCTGCTGATACTTATGGGTCAACTTAATGGTCATACTCATGTATAATGCTGATACTTATGGGTCAAAACTTAAAATGAGGTCAACATGACCCCATTTAGTTTTAGTACTTCAAGGGTTAATAAATACTTTTTATTACAAAAATCTGTTGTTGTTGTTTCTAATCCCCAAGAGGTCTATCCCAATTAGACCAATTCCATAAGTCCAAAAATGTCCAGGAAGTCAAAAGCTAAAATCTAATTAATATTATCAGGAAATGAATTATTTAGGGGCCAAATAATTTTTATTTTGCCAGAAATGATTATTTCAAGTATTAGTGCTCTCAGCACTGTAGAAAATCCTTATGCCAAAGACAGTTTTGCTCTTAAAACCATTTCTAGGTGAATTATACTGGATTATTAATGATTCGAATACTTATTAAAATAAAATTGACTGTAGGAATGTTTGATTTTCTAGTATGAAACATGAATTTCAGTATTTCAATCTCATGACAGTGTAACTAGTAAATATTTCTTAATGAATTCCTTTTTTAGTTTAATTGATGTTATGTTGAAAATATTTGCAATGTTGAAAATATTTGCAATATTGTGTTGATACCTTATTTTATGTAAGACGTATGACACTGCTATCAGTTTTTCTAATTCAAATTCCATTATATTTTTGTCTTGTGTATTTTTTATTTGCATGATAAATAACAGGCAACTTCATATTAATTTAACTTGTTGTCATCATTCAATTCCTCAGTTCTCTTAGCATTGCAACAAAAATTATCATGGTTTTAATTAACTTGTAACAAAATTTCCCATTATTTTGTGTTTTAGTTGTATAATCTTCTAAGCCAATCTGTAGTCAAATCAAAAATTCCTTAGCTACTTCTTCCCAATGATGTCAAAACAGTCTAATATAATGGAAAAAAAAATAATTTTGTTGCCTATGAGGTCAAGAAATCAAATTTAGGAAGAAGACTTAAAAATAATATTTTATCACTCACGAACTATTCATCCATATCTTGTATTCTTTAAAATGAAGCAAAAAATTAAACTTTAAAGACTGTTAAATAAATTAATGAAAAATAATTATCAATTATTTTTGACACGAAAGTTATCTTTGGATAAACGAATTTCATAGCTTTTGCATTAAAAGGGTTGACTGCTCTCATGCCTAAATGATTGGAGCCATATATTCCAGACTGCAGCTACTCCCTATAATTTGAGAGTCAGACATTCAAATCAATCAGAGAAAGTGGGTTTTTGTGTCTGATTTTGAAACTTAATATAATGTCTGCTTTAGTTAGGATGGGCCCTCACATGTTTTGATAGTCTGTACCTTTTAGATAAAGTCTTAGTAGGAGAAAATCCACTCATTAGATTAAAAATTATTCAGAGTGTTTTTTCCTTCGAGCACTACTGTACATTATATAACACACAAAGTTACTGAAAATTTAATAGTCAAGCTCCGAAATTTATCATCCAAAGTGTTTATTTATGTTAATCTTTCTTCTCTGGTAAGTTCAGGTTTCGGGATTCATGTCACATTGCAAAAACAAATATTAAATTATTGGAACCGCTATTGGAATATTGGATGGAATTTTTTGTAACGTGTAGCTTTTAAACTTTTTTCAAAACTAATTTGTTTTTATTGCAACAGTTTACTTTTTTTAAGCTATGTACATTGCTGCTTACTCATCAGGTTTTAAAGTTTACGTTAGTGGCATAAACATGATGGCTCAGTGGTTAAGGCACAGATTTGTCACTGGGATTTGATTCTCCATTATCACTTGAAACTCATCCAGCTTCAGATCGCTGGGTAGCAGCAGCTTGTCTCGGAAGTAAAGCGGTCTGTGAGCAATACTGACCATATTGCCACTTTCATACAAGGCTCCTACGGATCAGAGAAAACCTGACATTTTATTTTAACTTTAAAAACCAGAGAATAGTCAGGGAAGATAGCAATTTTTTTACAAAAAACCTAGAAAATCGTATATTATACCTGTAAAACAACCAGTCTTTGAATTGTTAGTAACAGTAATCGAGATTTAAAGTTAAATAAATTATCTATTATAATCATTTTATAAAATTGCACTTTTTAAAGAAACGTTTCCATGTTTTCATTCTTTAAATATGTTATTGCTCACAAGATTTAAAATTTGACATTTCAAATAAGAAATTCTGATGAAAAATTGCATGGTATACATAAAATATGGTTTGGATTTCAATTGAAATTTACCCAATATGCTTGGAAAAGTAAAGGAATTTTTTTTTCTGAAATTGAGTGGGAACCCTGTTCATTCCATTAGTCATGAAATAGTGGAGCCTTAACCCCCACGATCTCTTTGGACTTCATTCTATATTTTGAATTCTGAATTTTTTCTGCAAATAAAAAATAATATATCAATATAGATAAAAAATAATGTATCAATATTAATACATATTTTTGATTAAAATTAAATGTTCATTGTCCTGTGCTATATGTTAAGGTCGATTACTTTTTTTTTGTAGGTTAAGCATTAATTAAAAGTAGCAGGAAGAGTAATCTTTTCATCATTGTACTGTCTATGAAATCTGAATGGAAAGGAAGAAAAAATCTGCGAATGCACTGTAAAACCAGTTGGTCAATGAGCTTTAGGAATACAGTGGTTTGTTAAACTAATTAACTTTGTTTAAGACACTCTTGCCTTGTTTCCACTAGCAGGTTTAAGAAATTTTAAGATTTCTTAAACCTGCAAGGTATTAGTCTTAAAATTTTCTTCATGTTAAGTATAATTTTCGAAATTTTCTCTTTTTTACGTTATGTTATGTTTATCTCTTTGGTACTTCCTTTTTTATTAAATATATGTTACTTTCTGCACATAAAACTACTATTTAACTTTATGACTTGCATATAGTGTGTTTAAATATATCTTGGTCAGTAGAAAAACTGAAACAAACTTGTTCAATATTTTTCATAAAACTATTGAATCATGTTAAAATTAATTTAACCCTTAGCATCTCTGGATTTGAAATAAGTAAATTTAAAACTTCATTTTAAAAGTAGCTTTTTACTTTTATCGTTTTTAAAAATATTATTAATTCAAAGCTTAAAGAAGTTGAATAAGCGAAAAATTTATTATTTGTCAAACTAATCATAGATTTTTTTTTTTTTTTGTGCAAAATTGATATTTTTTCTGAGGTAAGCAAAATTATATGTACATTTCCATTTAACTCCTAAATTTTTAAGACAACTTTTTAATACTAAAATCATTGTATTCTAAAAAAAATAATTGGCTTTTAGATTTACTTTCATTAAAGTCAATATGTGACCAATTTATTATTATTATTTTTTAAATGTTTTGAAACTATTTTTCCAAATTGAAGCTTTCCCCCATATCATCCATAGGATGTAAACAGTCTAAAAAGGGATTAACTTTAGCAATATTAAACTTTTACTTTTATTACAATGAAAATCTACTGTTCTAGATTTTTTTAAACTACTTTTATGTGTGTGTAAATTTTTTTCCCTGCTTTGTATTTGAGCTTGTAATTACTTTAGCAACTCAATATTTAGATGTAAATTCATGTGGTTCTTCCTATTTTTACATTTTCCACTCTATGTTCTAACATAATTTAGATTTTATACAACTGACTATTTACTTTTTTGAAGATATAATTGTTTACTTGCTCTTCAAGTAATTTTTCAATCAATACTGTCTAAATATGTTGAAAAATAATTGCTTTGGCCATAATCAGTGAGCTTATTATTTTGGACATAGCTCAGAATTCAAGTTTAAGAGATTAAACAAATCACAAAATGCTCTTTTTTGGTGTGAAACCCATATTCTAACAACTAATCTTTTAAACACTAAGTATGCACAACCCTTCGAAAATGGAAGAGACACTTTCACTTAGTGACATTTTCTTAAATTTTTAAGAAATACTGAGAGAATCATTTTAAAACTTTAGAGGTGTTTAGATCATATGATTACTTATTAATCAATTTCATAGTTTTAAGGGACTGGTAATAAATTAAGAACTTGAGCAAGCATTTTCAAGCAACCTGTGCCAGAAAATATACTATTAAACTTGTATCGATTGCTTAGCTTAAATATTTATGGAGTTGTGAACATTTTTAAAAAAACAAATTTTGTTGTCTTATGTTATTTGCTCTAACTTAAATTTTATAAATGTTTTTAAATAACTATAACTTATACAAAAATAATCAACAAATCTTTTGGAAAAGTTTGCAATTGACAACAAAATTATTTAAAAATTATCATAACATTTAAAGTAGTTTTATTATAGTTTGCATACGTGGAAAACAAAATTTTTTTTTCCTTCATAATTATTCAGTGAAAATGTCCGATTTGAATATCTTGAAAATTTATAGAGTTTTTAGCAATTTTCTAAGTAGTTTTTGTTCTTTTTTTTAAAAAGGGGTTTTTCACAAATTTTATTTTGAAAAATTAAAAATGACATCTGATAGTGGGTGATCATCCCCTCATAACAATGTTTTCTTTTACATGTTTTTTCCCCATATACCATTATATTTTGGTGTATGGATGATATTGAAAGCTGTTATCATTGTTATTAACTTTATTGGAAAACCCTTATCATTTAGAGATTTTTTTTAAGAAAAAGTACAAAACTAAGAAAATTGCTAGAAACTTTTTAAATTTTCACGTTATTCAAATCAGACTTTTTCATTAGTTTCAACAAAATTATGAAATTTTTTTTTCCGCTTATGCATACTATGAAAGACCTAGGGTGACCCGGGGTAATTCTTGATCAAAAAAAGCAAACATCTATTTTGTGAAAAAACTATTCAAGATAGAATTTTAATATTTACTGGAAGTTTGAGGCTATATGAGATGAGTCCTATGCCTCCTTCTTTTGTTTGAAAATCTAATTAGANATCATGCAATAATAATGTTATGAATATATATAATGGAAAGTTGTTCCAAAAATTTTGTCTAGAGTTTTTAAAGTTATAGCAAAACAAAAAAAAAGTTTATATCATTTTAAATGTTTGAGCTAGTTTTGCAAAATTGTGTGCAATTGCAAATAGTAACCAAAGTAAGCAATATTAGTTACAAGCTTATTACTATATTTTCTGGCATAGGGTGTTCACAAAAATTTATTTTTGTTTGTAGCCTTGTTTTAAAACTTATAGTCAATGTACTCATGCAATTTCTCATACTTATCAATGAGTATTTCTTGCGAAATTTAAAAAAAAAGTCAAATGCTGAAAGTGTCTCTTCCATTAATGTAGGGTAGCGTGTTAGCACTATATGTTATGATGCAAAGGTTCAGATTTCGGGGTCAGGTTAACCGGGTACATTACAAATATAACCAGGCATGGGATTCTTCCACAAATTCCCGAACCTCAAGTCCATTGATTTGTACAGTTCTGCTAATTTAAATTTCATTACAAAAATATATATACTGCCTTTATCAACACTCTCTTTTTCTTTCTAAGTTCCCATTCAGTGCAATAACTATTTTTTTTTTCATACTAATGTGTAATAGAAAATACAACTTTGGATAGCCTTTGAGCTAATATAAAAGAGCAAGAAAATAATTCCACTATAAGTGCAGCTAGAATTAATGAACTAATGAGGCAAATGAAAACTCACTGATAATTTAAAAAGTAATTCCAAATTGGCAAATGTGTAAAAGATTGCTCGCTCAAAAAAATTGTTTTTTCTTTTAAACTTATGTATTAATTATAGAATTTTTGTAAAAGTAGAATTATTTAATCAATGTAATATATATGGCCCTTTTCTTATTTGGGTACAATTAGATACAGTTAATTTTTAATATGATCTTACGATATGTAAAATTTGAATCCCTCGTGTCAATGCGCCATACTAGTGTAAATTAGTGTTTCGATCTATTTTTCTTTCCCTTTGCATTTGATTTTCTCATGGTTAAATTCCGATATTAGTATGACACACAAAATTTAAATCACGCATTTCAGTAATAAATTTGTGATGCATTCGATTTGTGTAAATCCATGCAGGACTGCCTCGAAAGAAGGAGTGGTAGAGGCGGCCCTGATCTATGTGGTGATTTGATCGTTTATTATTGCTATGAATTTTCTCTGTTTTTTTAAAACATCTCTGCATAACTGTGCATTATTACGACATGCAGAATTCAATTCTGGCATTTATTAGTAGCTTATAACAGAATGATACACCTGTTTTTTCCATCGTTTTTTTTGTTGCTGATATCCACATGAATTTTTAAATCCCGATATTTTCATATGATATTTAAAAACGAGAAATTCGGATCACAGATTTGAGTAATCACATTCTGACGCAGCACTAGATTTGCCCAAACTCCATGCAGCTTTCGATCCTTTTTTTTTTTCAGTTATTGCTGTTGAGTTTTCACGTGATTTTTTTTTAAAAATCTCATTATTATGATACGGAAAATTTAAGTCCTGAATTTGAATATTTCTATTTGACAGGTTTATTCTATGAGTTTTTCAATGAATTGTTTTGGCAGTTATCGCTTCTGGTTTTTGCATATTTCTTACAACACTGGAATCTCGAAACTTACATTTAATTTACCCTTTTTAAAGTGTACCATTTCTGTGATTTAGCTGTAAATAAATGTCTAATAATAACTAATAGTGTAAATTATATAATATAGTCTAAATAAACATCATCAATCTTTTTTCAGTTATTGCAGTGGATTTCAGTTTTTCAAAAAATTATGTGATGATGTAATGTTAAATGAGGAATATGTAATTTTTTTAATGCTTATATGTATGTATATTTTATGTGTTGATGGGAAAAATTATTAAATACAAATTTTTCTCTTTAAATGTTATGTGAAATGCTATGAAACAAAATAAAACCAAACATTGCAAAAAAAAATTGAGATAATTTTTTCTAGCAATCACATGTCTGTCTTTTGCAGGATCTTACTTTCTAGGACGATATTTTAAGTTATGAAATCTGACACAAAAATGTACTTTCTCTGAATAAATGTCCAAAATATAGGAGGTAACGATAATCTGTCAAATATGGTCCCTATAGTTTGATCAGGAAAGTGGTTCAAAGTTTAGACCCCTTAATGATACATTTACTTTTTGTCTATTTCTCTATATCTTGAGAACTTTTTAAGTGAATTAAAAATTTTTTGCCCTCAATTATAAAATTCGTTTATCCAAAGATCATTTCATGTAAAAAATAACTTTTAGTAGATAATTATTATTTTATTTAATAGTTGTAAAAAGTTTGAATTTTAAGGTATACATTTCTTACACCATTTTAATGTATGTAATTTTACATGGAAAAATACAAAATTTGAGCAAAATCTGTTGAATATGTCCTGAGAAATGGACCCTGCTATTTTAAATATAAGTATTCTTTAAAGTTGCATTTTTCAGCAAAAATTAAGTTAAAGTTGCATATAAATTTTTTTTGACCATTTAATAAAAAAAATAAAATAAATATTTGCTGAAATATTTTATTTTTTGCATGGAATTATCTTTGGATAAACAAATTTTATTATTGTGTGTAAAATTTTTTCAATTGGCTTAAAAAGTTCTAGTGATTTGGAAAACTCTGCAAAAAATAATTTATCGTTAAGGGTTCCAAACTTTGGATTGCTTTCCTGACCAAATTTCCCAGATTGCAGCTACTCTTTATATTTTGGAGGCCAGAAATCCAAGTCTGTTGAAAAAAAAGGTATGTTTATTCAGAGAAATTAAGTTTTTTTAAAATTTCGTTACATAAATTTAGTCTGATCTAATTAGCATACTTGAGGTCACCCCCTCGAACCATTGAGAATGAGTCCTAGAATGTGAAGATCCTATCATTAGATCAAAAGTTATTCAGGGTAGTCCGTTTTTTTCCCCTCTTTCAGCTCACTGTACAGATGTTAAAAGTAAAAGACTGACAAATATTGAGAACTTGAGAGAAAAGACTGACATTTTCACTTAACTTAAAGCTTGTGTCTAATTATTAACTAAGATTTTAAATTGTGAAAATAATTTAGCAGTAGACATATTTATAAATTCAGAAATACCTGCGAAATATCATCCACTACCAGCACAAATGTTATCTTTACAAGAACTAAACTAAAATTATCACTAAGATCGTGTACTTCGTGAAACAAGTTCGTTCCAAGTCGCCAGACATGAAGCTGGTCGACGAAGAGCTGTACGCAGTCAAGCCTGGAAGAAAGCATCTTGAATGTTGTGGCTGATAGAACTGTGCCAAGTATAAGAGCTATTGCTCATCACATAGGTGTGAATCATCAGACCGTTTGTAGAGTGTTAAATGAAAATCCCTTACACCCCTTTCATTTTCAAGTACAAGTTTTGAATCTGGCGGACTATCCTCTCCACCTGAGCTTCTGCCAGTGGGTAGTACAGCAATGTGCGCTTTACAGCTGAGGGACGTTTCCACGTGAGGGTATCTTTAATGCGCGCAATTCCCATGAGCCTTCAACCGAGAATGTACATCTAACGCGACTATAAGCGTATCAACAGCGATTCTGTGTGAATCAGTCGGCTGGTACTGTCAATGACTTTTTGATCGGCCTATGGCAATCAAAAAGTTTAATGGCAAATGTTAACTTATTTCTCTGGAACGGATGTTACCAGAATTACTGTAGGATGTTCTGATCGTCATTCATAACAATACGTGGTTTCAGCATGATGGGGCTCCAGCCTACTTCAGCACTGGTGTGCACACTTACCTGATTGCCAGTTTTGGGGAGGGAGCGATTTATTGGGCGTGGTGGACCATCACCTCCTAGATAAGAGCAGGCCTCAGCACGGGTTACCACAAATATCCTTTAGTAGTCCAAACGTAATTACATATTTCGTATTTTCAACCATTGCGCAGCTTAATACTCCTAACGAAATGACATCTTTCTTATTTTTCATCTACTGCGCAGTTAACTTCGTTAGATCGGACTACTAAATTGATCCGTGCTGAGGCCTTCCTTCTTCTAGGAGGCGTTGGGTGGACCATTCCCTTGGCCACCTTGATATCCCGATTTATAGAGCCTGATTTCTTTTTTCTGGGGACATCTGAAAAATTTTGTTTATGGGACTCCACTTTACTCAGATGAGGATCTCGTTGCTTGAATATTCAAAGCTGCTGCTCTTGAAATACCTGGCATCTTTGAACGTGTACACCAATCGCTCCACCGACGCCGTCAAGCATGTATCGCTACTGGTGGACGCAATTTAGAACAGTTATTGTAAACATTACACTTGTCAACGACGCTTTCAATAAACACTTTGTCTTTTCTTTTGTCTCTTATCTTTTGTGTTTGTGCCTTATCGCGTCACTAGCGTCCATACATTAAATGTACAATAAATTATTATTACAATGTCCTGTACCTACCATTAAAGTTTATACCATGAATTCGGGATCATCCTCTATAACTAGTTTCTGGTAAGTTTCATTTCAAATTGTAAATAATTTCAATTATTAATAAAATAATTTTGCAATTAAGATTGTCTTTTATTGTTTTTAACTAAAAAATATTACATTATTGTATACTGTTAAAACTTTTTTGTACAGTTCGCCTGTTTTTTCCAAACCATTTTGAATGAATGTTTTTAATATTTTTTTATTTCTTATATTTTTAACTATCAAAAAAATTTTTTTTTTTTTTTCTTTTATTCTTGGGTATTAGGCTTTTAAAACTTCTGCGTGAAAAATTTAAAAATCCTTGCATAAGCTCACCTCTATTAGTGTTATAAGAGTAATTCCAAAAATATTAGCTGTTGTATAGTAAGTACATAAATGAGTTAAGTTTTTCACAAGTAGTTGCATAAAATAGTAATCGTATCCCAAAGTTTTAAATAAATTAAATCACTGATACTATTAGTTCCTATCAGTCTGCCAAGAGCTATGTGGAATCCTGAAAAACGACAAAGAACAGAAAATCCAAATATCAAACTAGGGTTAAAATATCACATGTTTCTGACAAATTTTTTGGAGACTGACATTGTATACATTTATCTAGTACTCAGGGTTGCTAGAGTTTAGTTAGATCCAAAAAAGTCAGTTTTTTGTGTGGTTAAACTGGCTAAATAATAAAAAAAATCTGGCTTTTATTAGAACTAATATTTTTCAAAATCGGTAATAATATGAAAGTGATATAAAATTCATTGCTACACTGATGTGATTGTATGTTAGGAACAATTTGGAGCAGCTACTTTAGCACTTTTAAAATGCATCGAAGCAACAACTTTAACCTTGGAAGTGTTAAGAGCAATAATTTTTAACTACTCAGAACTACAGTAGAAATAAATGTATTTAATGCAGCATAAAGTATGTGAATCATACAAGATTAACTATAATTATTAATCGGTCAATTTTTTTAAACAAAATATCATAACTTTTTCAAACAAATCATTTATAGTTTTGTAGAAAATGCCTAATTTATCGAAGATATAGTACAGTCTTAGAAAATAATTATTCTGAATCTATTTAAAGCACAATAAAGACGAATTAGAACGTGGTTGAAATAGGTTAAGAATGATTTCAGACAAAAATGGAGCAACAATTGCATTATTAAAATAAATGATTGGATATTAATTTTAATAATGCTCACAAGAGAAAGTAAAATTAATATCCTTAGATATTTTAGTTATTTTATTGAATGGTCATTAATGAAATAATTTTATATACAAGTATGTTAATTTAAGATATTAAATAGATCGGCTTTTTAAATAAAAAGCAGCTGCTCTGACCTTTTTCATCAAATGCTAAATATTTTCAAAACCCTGCTGGCACCCCTAAAGGCTAATAGCATGCTTATATCTTTAAAAATAGGTGCTTACCTGTTACTTTCTTTACTGTTTAATCCCTGGATTATACAGTAACATCTTAAACTGTAAAAAATATAAACTGTTAATACAATTATTTCATTGTTAAATTTCCTTTTGTAAGGATATCGTAGAGTCAGTGCTCTGCATAAACAGTAATCGCACGAAAAATTTTACTGTCGATCTATAATTTTTTTAAAACTAGTGGTAGCTAATAAAAGAAATGTCCTTGTAATTAAAATGTTCGACAAATTTTTTATATCTCTGCCCGTGAATCAAATAAAGTTGGGTATGGTGCAATTCAAAAAATAACAATTACGAAAGAATAACACAAATTGGTTACATATAATTTGAATTATTTACTGATCAAAACTTTTGAGGATATTCTGAGTTTGCAGTATTTATTTTTGGCAGAAATGTATGGGAAGAAGTGTTATGTCACCTCAGAACCACTTAAGATGACGTTATACGAAGGAAGAAATGCTTCATGACTGGGATATCTTGGTTGGTCGTCAGTTCGATCCTCACTGGCCGAAGACTCCCCAGATAATAAATGGTAAAGGGTGCACGTTAAATCTATCGGGCCACAAAGTCTTCCATGTCCCCATAATAAATCATACTTCTGAGGGTACTGCATTGGAGATTGATCGTTCTCTGGTTCAGGTTAAAATTACGATCTGTGGATGAATGAATGGATATATTAATGGGTACGCCATATAAACGGGCCGTGACGTGTATTTGGCTGATATCGTATTCTTGGCCATCTTCCTTGGAGCCACTGAAGCACAAGAAACGCACCCTCTTCCTTTAATTCTCTTGGTTTTACCAAGCAGGCTTGCTGGTATTGGCATGTGGCATTAATTGATGATAAATTCTGTTTTATCTGCATTAGTAGTTTTGAATTGTAGAAAAAAAGTTAGTTCATTCAAACCATAAAGTTTTGATGAAAATGTTTTTTTCAAAATATCAAAATGTGAAAAAAATATGACTGAATTACTCGTATTCAGGATTACAAAGTTGTCTTACCATAATTAGTTTGCATTATGATAAAAAAAGAGAGCAGTATTTGTAATTTTATGGTTTACTTTTTTCCATACTTTACAATTTAAATTACCTATGGAGGTGAAACATAATTAGCCATGAAAAGTTGTTCCCGGGGTATAGCTTCCTCTTAGTATAGCGTATTGTTCATTTGTGAGCTTCCTTTAAATTAACTTGTTTATATAAAATTAAAGTAATTCAAAAATGGTAAAGTCAATTAGAGTTCTCTCGAACCAATGAAGTGACCCCGACTCGAATACTGGATGCAATGGCTGGTTGATACGAATTTTCATCCTATTCGCACCGACCACAGTGCTCAGATAAAATATCCCCAGTGGTAGACGGATAACGGGATGGAATCCCCTCGCCGTCGGGCTAATCGCTGGAGGTTTCGTGGTTCTTGCCCAGGCTAACCGAGGGAGGTTTCCCTTGCCATGTAACGCATATGCGGGTTGGTTTCATCAAAAAAGTCCTCTACGAAGGCGTATTTCTACCAATCCAGGATTGGATTCAAAATTACAAGGCTGCGGAGTTGGAACATTTGTAGTTGTAAACTCAAAATTGGATCTTCTGTTCAACGACAGTTATAAAATAAAATAAAGTCAATTCAAAATGCACATTTTGTTATCTTAAAATTGATTTTTATGCTAATGCGTATTTATTGCATAAAAAAATACATCACCAAACATAAATATATAAATTGAATTGTGAGCTTTAAAATTAATGAGAAAATAGATTTTTGAGGGGAACATAAAGCTTATCATTTTTAAAGAAGATTTGTTTTCAGCTAAAATATCTTAGACCATTGTTCTTATTCTTAATGGCTGAAAAAAGTTTTTAATACTAAAATTAAAGAATTTTCATGGTTTTAAAAACTATTGGTATAATAAAGATAATCAATTTTTCCCATATGTTTATGTCGTAACCATTAAATGTGCCATTTTACTAATTGTTTAGTAACGTCTTTGTTCCTTTGAGGAATGTATGTTTTTAGTAGCCGCAATTTATTTTCTTTGTTTCTGATTCTATGAACTAAAATTTTCATAAATATTTTAGAAATGGTTGTTTGAAAAATAATTGTAAGTTTTAGAATAAATCTCCCCCCCCGCCCNTGCGCTAAGTTGTTACAAGACGCTTTCTAAGGTAAAACGATTTAAAAATAGAGCTCTTATATAATCACATTCTCTAAAGCTTTAAGAGTTCTATAGCTTAGAACATTAAAAAATTGTCGAGAAAATGCATTTTTACGTAAATAATTTCTAACAAATGAATGAGGTTATCAAACTTTTTTTCCAGCTATTCAAATACTTAATTTCTACAACGTTATCCATTTCAAAACTCATTTATGCTTCAAATCTCAATGGATTTTGTCGTAGAATGGAGGTTAATGAATGTTAATCGATTAAATCACTCTTCATGAATTGTTATCAATTAGTTTAAAAACTTAGTATTTTGATTTTAAATCTTATTTTTAAATGAAGTACATGAGAGATTTTTCAACTTTTGATTTCACAGTTTTCATCGGCCGATTTTTAAAACATCCAATATTTACTATTGCATTGCATTGTTTGATAATAAATCTCGCATCTGAAAACTGTGTGGATTTCTTAGAAGGTCTTATTTTGAGCTGCGATGGCTCAGGGTATAGAGCGTTCGCCTTCCAATGAGGCGAACCGGGTTCGAATCCCAGTCGATACGAATTCCGCGTCCGGCTTGCACCGATCACAGTGCTGACGAGAAATATCCTCAGTGGTAGACGGATCATGGGTTAGAGTTCCCTTGCCGTCAAGCTAACCGTGGGAGGTTCTCGTGGTCTTACTTTCCATGTAACGCAAATGCAGGTTAGCTCCATCAAATGTCTCCCAATACTCGATCCAGGAGTTCCTTCTGGATTGGGTTCAAAATTACAAGGCTATGAAGTTGAACATAAGAAGTCGTAAACCCAAAATTGGGTCGGCTGTTCAACGACGGTAATAAAAAGTTATAAAAGGTCTTATTTAATTAGTCGCAGCAGTTAGCAGTGGTGGTCCACAGACCACTGATGGTACTTGAGAGAATTGTTAACGAATTATAATTTTTGTTTTGATAGCATAAGTCAAATTTTCTGTTTTTTCACAGACGTTGATTATTATTTGTGTGATTATTGATTATTATTACTTTCACTATAATTATTAAGTAAATTTTAATGAATCATTATCGTTTTTCTTTCTCATGCTTGGTCACCTTGTTAAATTAAAATTTCATTGAAGATATACAGTGTAAGCCTATTTGAAAACTTGCTACCTTGATTTAATCGTTGTTGTTGTTGTCGTCTGCCATTTAGGTAGAGGGGGTGCCATCTATGGCCAAGAATTCGACTTCTACCACACACATACGCAACAACCCGTTTATAAGACGGACCCATTCATACATTCATCCACATATCGTTCGTTTGACCCGAACCAGAGAATTATCAAACTCCAATGCAGTACTCCTGGAGGTAGGATTTGTTATGGGAACACAGCGGTGTTTGTGACCTGTCCGATTTAACGTGCACGAGTCACCATTTACTACATAGGGAGTCTTCGGCCGGCTGGATTCGAACTCCAGTTCTCCAGCGTCCTACAAACAAGGCTACGCCGGTTCGCGTATAAGCAGACTATACCACGGATTGGAAAAAGAAATTTCTAATTGGCGTTAAAGGAGCGTTCTCGACAATCGCCAAACAGCTGTGCGCTTATGTTTTTGTTTTGTTTTCGGTATCGCGTATCTATTATTCACCAAGTTAGATATGGATATGCATCTCGGCCCATCGATTTAATAAGTGTAATTTTTCAAAATCGCTGAAAGTCTTCAATTTTGTTCTTGAGGGAGACATCTAAAAACTGACCCTCACTTAAGAAACATTCTCTTCCTTTAAAAAATATATGGTGGAGGTTCGTGGGATAAAATATTTTCTTCTTGATGGTCCATGAGGATCAAATCATTGGCGACCGCTGGATTAGTAGGTAAACTCACTCTCATGTCCATATCAAGTCAACAGTTACTTACTTAAGAGTAAGCCTCTAGTATATTTTTGCTGCCAAACAGAGGGCACCACAAATAAAACACGATTGTAAAAACAATAGACTCATCAGCCTTTAAAACTATGTACCTCAAAATAAACAAAGATAGAGTCGAACCACTAATAAGAAAATGACCTTTAATTATGTCGAATTTTGACATTTTTTTTCCTGTCCTTTAGATGAAACTATGTGATTCTGCTTGAGGAAATAGTGTTTAATAGTGTATCAAAACCAAAATGGTTCATCACTTACTTTTTGTAGGTGAAAAGTCGCCAACCTTCTTGTGAACTCTCGGATATTTCGCTTCCTAATAAAGAGGTAGATACAGCTTTCGCCAGTAGTAGAAGTCGCCAAGGTGGCGATAGTTTGTAAGGAAAGACCGTTAGACAATGCCCACCTTCATCTATCAAACGGTGCCTCAAGATTAAATCAAGTTATCATGTTTCATATACTATTGAATTTATGTTCAATAATCGGTAGTTACGCCACAATACTCCCCCACCAGAATTTTATCAGGGATACAATGCGATGAACGGATACCACTAGTTGCTGTGTTTGTGAAAGACCGGGAGAGCTGGATCAAAGTCACTGGGTTTTGAGCTTTAGCCATGAGAGCTATATTAAGTTCATGGTTGTGTGTGTGGTCACTCCTGTGTTGCTATTAGCAGTCAAGTGTGTGCAGAAACCAGTTGTGTGTAAATGAGTCTGAGAAGCAACAACGTGAGGAGGACGATGACGCAGTCACAATTAGCAAGTAAACTCTTCAATGTGGACCATCCATCGAAGTAATCAAAATGTACTTCAAGATTGAATCAAGTTAGCATGTCTTATATATTATTGAATTGATGTTTAATAATCATTATGATAGTTACGCCACAAGTTCCACTGCCAATGAGAGCACCTTTCCTTTGCCTTTAAGTTATTATTGTGCTCTGTTAAAATACCTAAAGTCGCCGAGCTAAAATGCACATGTTTTAGAAAATAGTGAGTGATACACAAAAAACAAGTACAGATTCGTTATTTTCAGCCAAAAATATTCATACATATTTTCATCTAAAGAACATTTTTCATGTTTTTACACTGTTAGTGTATGTCAAATTCTATCGCCAGTCATTTTTACTTTATGTGATGGGACTCATACTATTGTTGGACCAGAGTTTTGTAATTTTTTTCTTTAAAAAGAGGAAGATAGAAAACTAATTTCAAGAATTATTTTTATTTTTGTTTCCCAAAGTTGTAACCAAAATGTGCCAAAAATCATACAAGGATTTAATTTTTTAGTGTTTTATATCACTTTATACTAAAAGATAAATTTTTTTATAGATTTATCCCTGATTCTTTAAGAAACATTTTTGACAATGATTGAGGGCATAAACTGTCACGTCTTCCAAACATCCATCTCTCATGTCAAATTTGATCTGGGATTTCAACTGCTTTTGTCGCCAAAAGTCCCTTCCACACACAAACGTAAATATATCTTCTTTTAATCAATATTCAGAGGGAGTAGCAGGGAAAAGTCTTTATCTGGAACACCCCTTTGAAAAAGTTTCACTGGATTGGGAAAATTTATTCTTGTTTTTGTCCCAGAAGACTACGTTTTTTTTCCAAAGTATTTTTTTGTGTGTTTATTTTTTTTAAAAAAGATTTAATCAATACCAATCTCAATTTGTATCATTGTTCTGCGTAATATTACTAAGAAAAAATTGCGTAAACATTTTACTTAAAATAACGATGATAATTGTAATTTTTTTAATATTTTATATCCCTCGTTGAAAAGCCGACCCAATTTTTTTGGGTTTACGACTACTAATGTTCAACTCCGTTGCCTTGTAATTTTGAGCCCAATCCAGAGGACAAAGGAACTCCTGGATCAAGTATTGGGGAAAATTTGCCTATGTGAAGGACTCTTTGATGGAACTAACCCGCATGGAGAGGCAAACCATGAAAACCTCCCACGGTTAGCCTGGCGACAAGGGAACTCTAACCCATGATCCGTCTACCATTGAGGATATTTTACATAAGCGCTGCGGTTAGTTCAAGCCGGATGCGGAATTAGCTTCGACCAGCAATCGCTGCGATTCGAACCCGGTTCACCTCATTGGAAGGCGAACGCTCTATCACCTGAGCCATCACGGCTCAGGATCATTGTAATTGGAACATTTATAAAAGTACCAACTGGAATCTTACTTCATAATTTTAAAATTCAAATTTTTTTTTACTAAAATAGATATTTTAAAAAGCTTTGAACAATTTAAGTGACAACACTTAAAACTACTGACTAAAAATATATGAAGGCCTCTCCATTAATTTAAAAAAATGGATCTGGCCGTACTTCATGTTCGTATAAGTCATATCTATCTTATTTTAAAACAGGTATAGTCTATCTATCTAAAGAAATCCCCTCGCTAGTTGTCTTTAGTACTGATGGTGATTAAAATTCAGAGGCTAAGCTATTTCAAGGAGGGTGTTGGGTTAATACTTCTAGTTTTGGTGGGTCAGTTAGGGATCTATAAGAAGCTCCCCTCTCTATATCAACAAACAATTCCAGTCTATATATGGATAGGCTTTTTAAGATTGACTCTATAACACCTCCAGTTCAATTTCTGCTGTCAAACGGAGTACACCAAAGATCAGATAAGATACTAAAACAATTCTCTCACCAGGGGAAAAGATAAGTCAAGCCTGAGGCGACTATGGCAACTTTCTTTTTTGCCTGAAAAGGCTAAAAAAGCAACTATTTTCGGTAAAAGAAAGAAAAATAGAGAATTTTTTTTAGAAAAAGTATTATTTTGACTGAATTCTTGTTATCAAAAGTAATTATTTTTCTGCAAATATTCTAATTTTTTGATATTAAAAATTGAGTGCTAGAACGCTAACATTTATATAAAAATTATCATATTTGCCATGAACTTGACTTAATGGATCGTGGTATATGACAATTAAGTCATTGAATAAAATGTTATTCATATTATTGAAATTTTTTTTTCTTATTTAGGCAGCTATTTTCATTCTTTAGGCTACTGAAAGCAACTATTTTCTTAATTTTTTTCTGTGGCAACACTGAATATGTTAACATGAAAATTCCTTTGTATAGTATTATTATTTTAATAGGTTTAGTGCATGCTTGAATTACAATTAGACTAGAAACTGTTATTTTGAAATAAAAAGTGCCGTCATTAATATGTGTTCTTTGTGGAAAAGTAAAATTAGGAGTTTTCTTAAAATATTTTTTTTATAATTTATATAAACGATATGGTTTAAAAGAAATTGTCTCATGAGAGGCAAAAATAGGGCCCCTAGTTGATGTGTTGAGTTTTTCCTGATGAAAAATATTTTGTCCTAATTTTTTTTCCACTCATCTTCCTGATATATTTTTGTGTTTGAAGCATTGCGTTTTCTAAGAATACAAATGCTAGTTTTCAAATAATTGACTTAAAGAATTCAAAGATTTGGATTTTTGATCCAACATGATTAGTAATGCTGATAAAAGTATCGAAATTCGATAGTTCAAACTTAGTGACCATCCACTAATTACGTACATGGTACAATGTCGTAAATTTTTGAAGAAATTAGTCACGAAAAAGAAACTCAATTAACAATTTTACATTATCAAATCTTTATCAATTTTCATGGGGCATATGCTTATTTATTACTTTCAGATTCAGTGAAGATTTGTACAAACAGTAGCGATTAAATGTAAGATGGAGTTTTGTAGCTTCACAATAATTGATTCACCCTTTCATCTGATTGTACAAATGATCGGTCCCAATTAGAATTACAGTAATAACATCTTAGAATTTAGCATTTCAAACAATTAGAAGTCTTGTATCGTATCATGAATTGAGGAGTTGTCCATTAAATTACTTTAGTTCAAAAATGTTAGGCAGGGAGCATATTCACTGTGTTTTCGTTTCGAGATTATTGGATTCCTACTTCAAAATCATTTAAACCAGAAAGTCCTGCAGTTAATTACAAGATTTAATTAAATATTTGCATGCGAAATATTACCTAATAGATCGTTTTTTTAGCGCAACACTACCATAAAAATATGATCTCAAATTATCATAAGTTGTTCAGTGCTCCTTAAATTAGTTTATATTGGAAACTATTAAAGCTTTCTGTTCCAGACAAAGTAATTCTTAAACTAAAAATAGTATATTTTATCATTCTTTTGCGATAGATATTGCATTTATTATATTAAACTGAGTAAATCATAATTTATTTTAGTTTATCGTTTGCTCTTTAGTAGTTGTGTGTATTCTGTTCCAAGAAATTTTTGTTCTGATTTTTTCTTTGTCCCTCTATGAGACCCGCAAAAATAAGTTGAAATTATCTAATTCTTCAAGACATGCGATTAAAAAATCTAGTTTAAGAATTCACTTGTTCCCTCTTAAGTCTTTCTAAACAAACGCCATTATAAACTCGCATAAAACTGTAAAAGCCCGAGCAAAATGTTTCTACTATCAAATCTCGGAAATTGTTGTGAAAGCAATTTAGTTTAGTTGGCTTTTTTTTCGAAAGCGTGTGAGTAGTTCATAACACGTTGTTAACAAAAATGTTAAAGTTATTCCCAACTTGGTTTCAAGCTTCTCCTTAATTTTATGAAATTTAATTTTGTTGATATGGTATCTGCTTCTAGAAAATTAGATTTGTTTTGTTCATCTAATCATAATTTTATTAAACACGCGATTTTATTAGACGCTATATTTTGCACGTGATTGCTTCTTAAAATAAACTTTAAAATTTCCTGTTTTGCTTCAAGATTCAATTCATGTATTCAGCTGAGATTGATAGCTAGCAAGCCTGATGTAGTATGCGTAAAATACAAAAAATGAAAGTTGTTACCTCTCAGGTATTTTTTAAAATTTTGTAAAACTGACAAACTATCTGCCAACCCAGTATTACAAATTTCCTTTTTATTAATTTTTAGTCTTCCTGGTGACTTTATATTATTGAATTAATAATCACCGAATACCCCTTTTTAGTCTTATTAACCCTTTGGCGCAGAGGGGACAACAGTGTCTCTTTTATATTTATTTTTTTCTGACACTAACTACAAGCAAAAACGTATTTTAGTATTTTTTATTAATTAAAAATATTCTGATAGTTACTAAAAAATTCTGTTAGGTTATCGGAATTGTAATTGTACTAAAATATAAAATCCAAAAAAAGTAGCTTGAAATTTTTTTAAATTCATGTTCAAAAGTTTACAAAAATTAATTTATCAAAATTTACAAAAATTAATTTATCAATTAATTTTTGTAAATTAAAAAAAAATTCAATGATGATTAACTGTTTCTCTTACATCTGAATAACTAAAAATTTGAAAAATTATTGTTTGGAAGTGAGCCGTGTTTGGAAGATTTTAACTTTAACGCAGAAAAGAAATATGTTGTATTTCATAACCATAAATTATTAAAATGCTAAATATGATATTTTGCGCTTATTTTGACCTATATTAATACAAAATAATGAAAAAAGTATGAAAAATACGTTTAATAAAAATTTTGCGATAAAGAGTTAATGTTTCCTCTAAATTGACATGCAGAACTTAATTTCTTTTCGTTTATTAAAATTTTTTTTAGCTTTACTACAGACTATGCCGTTGTAAAATTACATAAAAATGTGCAAAATAAAAAGTATAAAATGTATAAAATAAAAACAAATATTATAAAAATAAAATATATTTAATATAATATTTTATTACTTTAAACTTGCTCTTGCTATAAACTAACCCAACGAATTAGCACTTAACCATCAATTTCATTTTTATTAGCTTTTTACTCATCCTGGTGACTTTATATTATTAAGTTAATAATTATTAAATACTTTTTTAGTCTTATTATTGTTTCCACTAAATTGGCATTTAACATAGTATAATTTATTATGAACTAAACTAANATAGATTTTGTAAAACTGACAAACTATCTGCTGACCCAGCTTAGAGGAAAAAATGAATATTATTGGTAACAATTTACAAGTTTCCCTTTTATTAATTTTCAGCCTTCCTGGTGACTTTATATTATTGAATTAATAATTACTGAATACCCCTTTTTAGTCTTATTAGCCCTTTGTCGCAGAGGGGACAACGGTGTCTCTTTTATATTTATTTTTTTCTGGCACTAACTGCAAGCACAAATGTATTTTAGTATTTTTTAGTAACAAAAAATAGTCTGATAGTTACTAAAAAATCTGTTAGGTTATCGGAATTGTATAATTGTACTAAAATCCAAAAAAAGTAGTTTGAAATTTTTTGTAAAATTCATATTCAAAAGTTTATCAATTTTTGTAAATTAAAAGACATTTCTATGATGATTAACTGTTTCTCTTAGATCTGTATAGCTAAAAATTTGAAAAATTATTGCTTGGAAGTGAGCCGTGTTTGGAAGATTTTAACTTTTACGCAGAAGAAGACACTGGTGTTTCAGGCTGTATTTCATAACCATAAATTATTAAAATGTTAAATATAATATTTTTCACTTATTTTGACCTATATTAATACAAAATAAGGAAAAAAGTATGAAAAATACGTTTAATAAAAATTTTGCGTCTAAGAGTTAATGTTTCCTCTAAATTGATAAGCAGTACTTAATTTCTTTTCGCTTATTTAAAATTTTTTAGCTTTACTACAGACTATGCCGTTGTAAAATTGCATAAAAATGTACAAAATAAAAAGTATAAAATGTATAAAATAAAAACAAATATTATAAAAACAAAATATATTTAATATAATATTTTATTACTTTAAACTTGCTCTTGCTATAAACTAACCCAACGAATTAGCACTTAACCATCAATTTCATTTTTATTAGCTTTTTACTCATCCTGGTGACTTTATATTATTAAGTTAATAATTATTAAATACTTTTTTAGTCTTATTATTGTTTCCACTAAATTGGCATTTAACATAGTATAATTTATTATGAACTAAACTAAACTCAGTGGCGTGACAGCTCATAGAGGGCCAAGGCCTACTCTGCCTATCTCAGTTTTCTTGACCTTGGGCTCTGGGGTGCAGGAACAGATGTTCCGGTCAGGTGGTCAGCCGAACGCGGAACCCGCAGTGTTTAGTTCTCAAGCATGCTTGGTACTCATTTATCGACCCACTGAAGGGATGAAAGGCTGAATCAACCTTGCCCGGCCCGAGTATCGAACCAGGGACCTGTGGCACGACAGCGCGAAGCGCTACCGGCCAACCACCGGGTGTCATAATTTATTATATTCAAATTAAATCTCTTTTTATAGCTCTATTACAAACTATCCCTCACCAAAACCGTATAAAAATTAACGAAAGGGTAAAGAAACATGTAAACATAAACATGTACAAGGGTTATAGTTTTTTTCTTCATATATTCTAATGTTATGGTATACCACTATTTTTTTTACCGAAAAAAATTTAATAATAGAAAAACAATATATTTTAATAGACATAATACAACTTTGAGTCAAACTATTTAGTCTTTGATTAATCGATAGTTTGATATAAAGCTTTGATCTTTAACATTCCATTCATTTTTCACAAGATCTGGCCATTTTGCGATTAAGAGTTTAACAGCAGTGAGAGTTAAAATATCAGATAGGAAAAAAAGTAATCAAAAGTAGAAAAGAGAAAACGAAAATCCATCATCCCCATTTAATAGACAAGGGCTCTAATCCCTCCAAGGAAGAAAAAAAAAATCTAACTGTCAAACAAGGAGATCTACTAAAGGAAAGATGAATGAAAATCCGATTGGTAAGAAGACCTCTTTTTGTCAGGGATCCTTGATTGGTTCCCCAGTATCTGTTCCACTAAAAGGAAGCTGTAATGAAGGTTTTTTTGTTGTTTGGTAATGGATTTTTTTTCTTCCTGAAAAGCAGTTACTGAAGATCTAACTTTGAATCAGAAAAGACGAAATTTTTTGAAAAATAAATAAAAAGGCTATTTCAATTAAAATCGTATAATAGTTAGCTGTTAAAGAAAGTTTAATCTGTCGTCTTCAAAGTTATTTTTTAAAATCTCTGCTTCCTGAAACTTGTTTTTAAAAGGAATTTTTTACGAATGCGTTTGATTCAAAGCAATGTTAAATAATTCGAAAACTTAGCATTTACAGTTTTTTTAAAGAAATATAGTTAAGTTAGCTGCTAAAGTTTGGACAACTTCCATCAAAATTTGGACAAGTTGTTCAAAATTTGGCTGCTCCGAAACAATTCATATCAGAGCACTACTATTTACTGTAGAATACAAACAACTGTTGAATAGTTTTTAAAAATAGTAATGTTTTGACATGAATTATTTCTTTAAAAAGTAACGTCTCCTTAAAGAACATGTAAGTTAGTATTTGAAATTACCAGTTCAAAAACGTATAATGGGGAAGTGCCATCGACATTTCTAGCCCAATGTTGCCATACAATTCCACTGTACGACATATTTGGACTTTTTTTCTGTATTTTGAATGAAATTATGCGTTTTTTTTAAAACAAAAATTGCTGGATTTATATACCAAAACCAAAATTGTCCACCACGTACCGTTTTTACTGGGGGAAAAGTCGCCAAACTTTCAGTGAAATCTCAGATATCTCGCTTTCTAATGTATCGAAAGCCTCAAAAGTTCGGGAGGATAGACAAAGTTCGTCTCCAAAAATTTCGCCTAGTCGGCGACGATTCCACTGTCATTGAGAGTACTTTTCTTTTGCTTCGAAGTTATTATTTAAAATTGGTAAGATGTGGATTTAATCAATAATCGAAGTTATTATTTGAAATGGGTTAAAATGCGGATTTTTGAGACAATGGTGGGTGGTAACAAAATATATTCAAAGATTTGTTATTTTAGACCACAAGTATACAAGAAACCCATGATTTTCATCGAAAGGACACTTTATGCCTGTCCAACCCAAATTTACTACCGTTGTCGAGAAACTGCGACGAACAATCTAACTTTAAAATTTTAACTGTAACTGTAGCGAGGCGGAAGTTTTGTAAACAGAAGGGGAATGATCGCCTCAGAGAGAAGAGGTTGATATGTAATGCTCTTTTCAAAAAAGNGTATAGTTAAGTTAGCTGCTAAAGTTTGAACAACTTCCATCAAAATTTGGACAAGTTGTTCAAAATTTGGCTGCTCCAAAATAATTCATATCAGAGCACTGCTATTTACTGTAGAACACAAACAACTGTTGAACAGTTTGTAAAAATAGTAGTGTTTTGACATGAATTATTTCTTTAAAAAGTAATGTTTCCTTAAAGAATATGTTAGTTTGTATTTGAAATTACCAGTCCAAAAATGGGAAAGTAGGGAAGTGCCATCGGCATTTCCAGCCCGAGGTTGCTATGCAACTAAACTGTACGACACATTTGGACGTTTTTTCTGTATTTTGGATGAAACTATGCGTTTTTTTAAACAAAAATTGCTGGATTTATATACCAAAATTGTCTACCGCGTACCGTTTTTATTGGGGCAAAAGTCGCCAAACTTCCAGTCAATTCTCGGATATCTCGCTTTCTAATGTATCGAAAGCCTCACAACTTCGGGAGGATAGATAAGGCTCGTCTCCAAAAATGTTATTGAGAGTACTTTTCTTTTGCTTCGAAGTTATTATTTAAACTGAGTAAGATCCAGTTAAAATGCCAATTTTTGAGACAATGGTGGGTGTTAATAAAATATAATCAAAGATTTGTTATTTTAAACCACAATTATACAAGAAACACCTGATTTTCATCGAAAAAGCACTTTAGGTTTGTAAAGTGTTCTGATCTCTTCTCTAAGTTTGTTACCACTGCATTGGATCACCCTGCTTAAGTTAAGGTCGGAGTTTTTTGCTAAAATTTACTCTGGCTCTTTACGATGCAATTTTTAACGATAGAGCTCTTTAACATATACTGGTAATTCAGTATTGCGGATACAAGCTTTGAGGGTCAATCTTTATGATGTGCCTTACCTCACCTCCAAGTTAGTAATTGCTGAATTGAATCACTCTCTATATGTTGTAAAATTTCGATATGTTAAAACTAATTTTTTTCAACAAAATTACTTGTAGGAAATTGCTTGTTGTTTCGGAGGTGTGTGATGTTAGTAGTTGAAAAATTTTGTTTCCTATTATTCTGAAAAAGGACTTTTACCCACGATGAGCAAGAAAAAATAACTTCTAAAAAGATGGTAGCATTAAAAGTTCTATTGCATGGAATATTGGTCTTTCTGCCACAGTTGTAGGCGCGTATAACTTGGAGAAGTTTATGGAATTAATAAGCGTAAAGACGTTAACAATCATTAAGTGCGGAGCTGATAATACGTTAAAAACGGCTGATAATACGTTAAAAAATAACTCTTAATACGGTTTTAGCTAAAATACAGAAAAAAATATGGGTTTATCTTAACTTCTCGTAGAAGAACCGTGGTGGCTCTGGGGATAGAGTGTTCGCACTCCAATGAGGTGACAAGGGACTGGTCGATACGATTTCCACATCCGGTTCACACCGACCACAATGTTGAAGAAAAATATCCTCAGTGAAAGACAGATCGTCGGTTAGAGTCTCCTTGCCGTCAGTCTAACCGTGGGAGGCTTTCTTGGAAGGTTTACAATTTTTACCCCTCCATGTAACGCAAATGCGGATAAGTTCCATAAAAATGTCCTTTACGAAGGCAAATTTTTTCCAATACTATTTGATCCAGTTCCCTTTTCTTCTGGATTGAGTTCAAAATTACAATTACAAGGGTGCGGAGTTGGACATTGGTATTCGTAAACTCATAATTGGATTGGCTGCTCCAATCAGCTCCAAGGCAATCAATTGGCTGCTCCAAGACGGTTATGAAATATTAAATAAAACGTCTCGTAGAGTTAGACAAGTTCCTGTTTAGTATGGATTCGTAAAACGTAAAAAAAATGCGTAAGCCTTTGTTAAGTGAGCAGCATTTTGAATTTTACTAAATAGTGTATCACATGGAGTTCCGGATGGCAAAAAAGTAGCTTTCAGTGATAAAAAAAAATTCACCTTATATGTATTACCGTTGAAGTGTTGAAGCCAGTTATTCTACAGATTATCTAAGTAATGTGCAATATAACTAGATTGATCCGCTTAAGGACCGAAAATTGTTTAATTTGCTCAAATTACGGGGATAACATTCGGGAACTATTTTTTGTTGCATTTATACAATCACTCGATCTTACCTGATTCGGTGACAGGATTTTAAATCTGAAATTAGATTTCCACGAAAGATAGACTATTTTTTAATGTTTTATAAATGACATTTTTAGTCTATTTTTGGTCGAAATATTCACGCATAAAGACGTTATATATAACAGGGGTGAAAAAAAAAATCCGATCTCAGTTAATAATTCGATCTTTGTCATTGTCGCATAAATGTTGTGACATAATTCTATGGCAGTTAGGACACATCATCAGAATTAAAATTGCATGGGAACCTATTCTCCAAAATTTCGTCTTTCACATGCTTCCTAATTATGACCTTATTATTAAACAATTTATAATTAATGAGTGTTTCTAGAGGCGTATGACGATATTTCTGGGTCTGGGTTTCTATGCTTTTTTATTTCTGATGATGTGTCTTAACTCCCTTAAAAATAGGTCGCAAGATTTATGTATCTCTTATATACTATAACGTTTTTAAACTTGAACATTTCGACGAAAAATAGACTGAAAATCTGAAATCTGTGAGACGAAAGTATCAATGATCTGTTAAAAAAAGTTACGCAGTATAATCTACACATTACCTTTATAGACTACCCAGTATAATTGAAAATACGTTATTTTTAAATAAAAAAAATTATTTTTGAAGTATGATTAATTGATTTATTACGTTTACAAGTTTTTATATCTTTTTTTACGAAGTACCGACTGTTTCACTTATTACCTAAAAATTTTGGCTTATTTCCTTAATTGATTCTAGACATACGAATTAATCGATTAACAAGCGCAAAGGAATCTAACTGATTATAAATAACTGCAAATCGGGGCTCTTGGTAAATAAAAAAAACACAAACGTAATAAACGCAATAAACGAGTTTTTCGTTAACGTTATTTCTCGAACTGAAATCTTATGGCGGGATGAAAAAATGTTTTCTTCACTTCACTGCATAAAGTCTCTCCGTGCAGAGAAACAGTTTTACAGAGAAAGATAAGCAATGGCGCAGATGCGTTTGAGAGTTGGTATTTTATTTGAAACAGTAATTTTCCTTGGCTTTGGAGCAATTTAGAGCGATATTTTTATAGTTTTGTGCCTCTCGGGGAAATAGATTTGATAAATAAAATCTTTTTTAAGCCATCATAATCCTGCATATATAAATTTTTTCGATTCATTCTTGAATAAATTCCAAAAATAATTTCAGAAGAAATTTGCAAATAAAATGTATTTAATGTGTAATACAGTGTTATATAAAATGCGTTATAACATCTTTGACACCCGATAAAAAGTTAATATTCGTGAATAGTTATTTTTAGAGAAATTTTTAATGAACTAGAAGTATTTTTCTAAAAATGGTGTTTATTTTAAAAAAAAAAAAAACTTGCACATTATACTTTGGTCAGCTTTAAAAAAAATGAACGATTAACCATTATTTTTTATACTTCATTCATTGGTCAGTTGGTTGACTGAATTTAGAATTTAGATAAATTCAAAAGAGACGGAAGCGGATATAATGTCCTAAACTCTGATTGTTTTTAAGTTCTTAATAGAATAGAGTCAATGTGTATTATAAACTAAGACTAAAGCAAAACAGGAAGGAAAAAGGAGGAAAACAAAAATAAAAAAATCTCTTTTGTGTTTAAGGATCGTATGGAATCTTCCTAAGACCGGCTTTTAGTAGATCACGACTCATCCAGGGTTTTTCACAATAACCGCTTTTAATACATATTCGTAGAACATTTGAAATAAAAATAAAATCCATTAATGCTAATTTAGAGTGGCAATTTAATATTTAAGCGATAAATAAATAAAAAAACGCTATCAAAATCTAACGATTCATTAGTGAGGAAAGCGCGACTGGAAATCTATAAATTTCTTTGATTACTTGTTGAAACTAGAGTTCGTGGTAACTAACTTTGTTAATGAGTTGCGGCATACGGATAGCATTTTCCGATAGACTGAGAGCCAAAAATTATCGAAATAAAAAGAAACAAGTATTAACATAGATCGAAACGTAACATAGAGCGAAACGTAACACAGAGTAATGAGCAAAATATTTTTATCTGATGGAATCTCAAAATTATACTTGCGTATACTTTTTTCTTGCCTCTAAGACTAATCTTATTTATTTAAAGTTTCTATTATGCGCAAATTTAATGTTTAAAGACCGTTCATTTTGTGAAATAATTAAATTTTAAAAATTATGATAGCTCTACTTTTCTCTTTTATCAAGTTATTTGTGTTATCATATGATGAATAAATTGTTGATTTTTTGGCCAAATGTTAGCTTTCTTGCTAAAATATTATTTGTAATAAAAAACTTCGCAAGCAAGCAGAAAGTACAGTTGCATTTTTATGCTTAAAAAGCTTAATCTGCTCATCAACAATTTGCCGTAACTCTGCCGTAATTTTTTATATCTCTTGGCTGAGAAAAGAAAAACAGAATGTCACTAAATATTAGTGCTATAGCAACAATGAGCTCTTTGTATTCCAGCTTATAGAAGATCAAAAGATACTGTTTATTCATTAATTTTGATTAATTACGTCGATTGCTTATATTTTTGATTTATGCATTGTATTTATGTTTTTGTTTCTGTTTTCCTTTGAAGCATTTTTAGATTTGAGAGTTTAAATATTTTTTCGGTGTCTTCATGGATTTGCGTTAATCTTCTAGTTAAGAATTTTTTTTAATGACTGAAATCTTTACTAATTATTCAGTCTTTTATAAAAATGCAAACTAGTTTATTTTAATGTCAATTTATTCTTTAGTTAAAAAGCAATCGTATTAAATTTTGAATAATTTATTTATGCACTATTGAATAGAAAAGTACCATTTGTCATTTTGAGTTAAACTGAAAATATAAATCTGAATTAATAGCTAGACGTTTTGTAAAATAGGCATAGATATGTATTAAATTCCTTTTTAGCAATCAATTTTAAGATTCTTTGCTTTACTATAAAACTATTTTCAAGCTAATTCTCTAAGTTAATCACAATTCTCTCAAGCTAATTACAAAAATTATTACTAACTTATATACCATGTAAAGAGTTCTACACTCAATATCTTTAGAATTGCCAAAAATCTTGAATTTAATTTCCCTTAATAAGGAATATAATTATTTTTTAAGGACAGGTTTCCTACAATCTTTGCTCAAATTGTTAAAATGACGATAAATCGTCCATATGTTATGCATATATTACAATATTCTTTTATTTTTATTGATAAATGATATCACCATGAATCTTAATGAGTGCTGCTTTTTTCTAATGTATTCCTAATCACAGAAAAAAATCTTGCTACTATTTGTGTTTCGCACAAATTTTATTTAATGATTAAATTTCGAATTCATTAATAATTATTAAGTGTGTCATTAAATTTTATTTTCTAAATTTAAGGATAAAATTATTTTTTAATGCAGATTTATATAAAAGTTGCAGATTTAATCTGCAGAAAGTAATATGCAGATTTATATAAAAGTTGTTTTTAATTAAAAATAGAAATTTGTTATGGCAAATTGACACAAAATTTAAAAACTTCAATTTTCAACTGATTTAAAGAAGAGAAAAAAAATTATTTTTTGCAACACCTAAAGCTCATTATTTTTCGAAAGATGTTGGATGCTCATTATCTGTGGTGAGAGGTGTACTGTGAAAGTGTGATGTGCCCTACGGTTCTTGTTTTGGGTCTGGCAAAAATTTTGTATCTGTTTATGTTGGAGAGTGGTAAAAATTTTGATTGCTGATAAACTTTGGTAGCGTTATTAACAAAATGACTGAATTATCTTCAGACGCAGATTTCCTGTTGAAAGTTGCCGAAATGACGAGTGACGATAAATTCTATTTCATTATATAAATCATGCTTCTAGAGTTCAAGAGAAAATCAAAATTAGCATTGCCCTCGTACGCAGTTCATTTTTAAGCATTTTAACTAGCCGTTAAAATTTGGATTATCATTTTATTCTTTTGGAAATATCATACTGCATGTAATGTTTAGGGAATGATTGAAGCTTGAGATGCCATCCATTACAGAGATCTATTTATAATTTACTTTAGCTAATGGGACAATTGTTGAAACTTCAATTGACTATAAATATCTAGAAGGAATAATGTGACGATATACTCTGGTTATGGCAAAATTATCAGGAAATTATTATTATTTAATTACTCATTAGGCTCGGAGAATTAAATACTCTAGTGTTTTGTAAAGTTGTCGAAATTTTTACCAAGGATACATAAACTTTGCGATAATGTGGTGATAAATTCTGATTGTATTGATCTAGAAATTACTGAAACTTAAATTGTCGTGAAACCAGAAGGGGTTCTTATTATACGAACACTCTAGTTAATTAGAAAGTGGTCGAAAATTTGACCTTTTTTTTGGCAATACTACTGCTATAAGTGGTTAAAAATTATTGCAAATAATAATCTAATCCAGCATAGAGCTTTAGTTCAAAGTTGAGTGCTGTACTTACTCTGATCGGAAAATTTCGTTTGATGATCAATTCTATTTTACGGTAATATAGTGTTAAACTCTGCTGATAGCTGCCGAAAAATAATTCTTCCATTGACATCGGGAACGGAGCTTTGGTAGTTTCAAGCACTCTAGCTAGTTGGAAAGTAATCTAAATTTTGACTGCAGGATTTCACCCACACAGACATTCATCCACTGAGATTCTATTGTAAAGATAGCAATATTTCATTGGGTTAATAAAAATAAAATAAAAAGGATATATTTATTAAGATAAAAGTATTTATTTAATTGCTAACCTGATTATCCCTAGTTAACTCTACGTATATATTGCAAAGATTTGTTATCCCTAGAAAATTCGGGAGTAGCAGAATTTGTCAGTACGTTTTATTTTATCACGTTTTTAGTCAGCCGGAAGAATGGAAAAAAAAATTGGAAGCTTGCCAAGTTTTGTTAGTGAGTTTTGTTGTTTTATTGCTGCACTGCACATGTGTTTCTTGCGATTGTATGTATATACAATGGTTGCCTAATTTACATAGAAAAAAAATGGCGTACCACTTCACTGGCGTTTAGAAAGTATCACTTTGTGTTGAGTTGTTGCAAGTTTGATAACTATTATACAAAGACTAATATTTAACTTTTTTCATTTGTCAGAGATAACTCAGGATACTAAATTGATGTTAAATTAAATGTTTCTTTACATATAAAAAAAATTAAAACTTCAACTTAAAATTTGCGTATTATGCTTAATTTTAGTTCCTTATATTTATTAACAAACTGAAAAAAATATGTTGATTTTTTGTATTTTGTTCCAAAAACATTAGTAAGAGAAGCGGTTAAGTGATAAAAATATGTTTATGGAAATAATTGAAACAAACTTTTACTAATCGAATTTTTTAAAAAAGTTATCAATAATTTACTCTTTTAATTAAAATTCTATTCACAAATTTCATTAACATAAACTTTAACCCGAACATCGCAGCCTATTAAAAAAAACGGAGATTAATATAACAATAAAAATCACTATGGGAGCAAAAAATTCCCAACATAGATGACGAAAGTGAAATCAGAAAGAGGCGTCGCCAAGTATAGTAACCACTCTTCAATCAATCTCTTTCGCAACCCTAATGTTACGACAATTTTGAAGCGATTGTCGTAACTCTCAAACTAAAGTTAGATAGAGGCACTCTAGGGGAAATGCGGAGTTTTTAATTATCTCTTTTCAATTCCTCTTTGCTTCTTAATGCAATCAAGTAGATCTCACTTTCAGAAGTGATTCGTTATATTTGATAGAGCTTGTTTTTCTCGCTTAAATATAACTTAAAACTCCTAGTGTGTACCGCTGGTTCAAAGTTAAAACGACACTTCTGCACTCACTTCTCATTCAAATAACATGAGAAGGGAGTGCTGAAGTGTCGTTTCAACTTTGAACCAGAGGTATGTTTTGCTAAAGAGTAGAAATAAATTATTTCGCTGATTATCTATTTAATGTATAGATTAACAAGGATGATTTGTTAAAGTACCAAAGATTGTTTCGTTTCTCTTTACCTAGATCAGGGGTGGCGAACCTTCATACACCAACGTGCCATTTTTTCTAGAAAATTGTTTAATTAGGTCATAGACACGTGCCGTCAAATAATTTTGACTTCGTGATTATTGGGAAAATAATAATACTAAGCACTATCAACTCAAAATTCTTTATTTACATCGAAAAATAAAACATTTTGCAATGTCTCAGTTATACGCGTAATTCAACTTAAAGTAACATCAGTGTGACTTCTGTTGCTGCAGATTAGATGACGAATGACTTATATTAGGTCGCAAGATGTTAGTTTATGCAGTACTGCTATTTTTTATTTGCTAGTTATTTATTGTTAGCTTGTTTTTTATGGTTATTAATTGTTTTTTTAGCATTAATTGTTTATTTCTTTATTAATAATTGTCTACTATTTTGTTTGTTGTTTGGGAATTTTAATTTAATTGTTACATATGCTTCATAGTGTAATAACAATTCACAGTGCAATAACAATTGTGATCGGTGGCGTGTCCAAAACATTGTGTCACGTGCCATAAATGGCACGCGTGCCATTGGTTCGCCATCCCTGACCTAGATTATCAACAAACTACCTAAATAATCTGCACTTTAACTACTAAGCAATCGGTAAAGTGAAAATGGGATCTTTGATAAAAACAACAGCAACGTTTCAGTAAGCTTAAATTAACAAAATATTATCTATTTATTTTTCGATATTAAAAAATAAAACGCGTAACTACAATAAATAAATAAGTTGATAGAATTAATTAATTTAAATAATATAATACAAGCAACCTCAAAGTTTTTAAAATAGTTTTACAACTTAGAAAATTAACATACAACGCCATTTGTTTATTTTTCGATACCTGAAAAATAAAGTCAAAACAATCAACACATTAGTTGACGGAATTAGAGAAGCAAATTTATGGACATTAACAATGCGGATGACGTTAACTCTTTCATCACGATGGACGAGATAACTCGTCTTCCAAGAATATTCGTTATGCTCTTTTGTTGCATTAGTGAATTAGGTTTTTAATTGCAATTGATTATTATTTTTTACAATAAAATAAACAAGTTTTGAAGGAATTTGTGTTTTGTTTCAGTTTTAGTGTTGCGAGGAAACTAAGCTCAGAGGGTGGGAAAAAAGCGTGTCATTGCCGTAATGAATATATTATAACCGTAGTTGAACAGTCGACCCAATTTTAGGATTTACGACTACTAATGTTCAACTCCGTAGCCTTGTAATTTTGAACCCAATCCAGAAGACAAGGGCCTCCAGAAGACAAATTTGCCTTCGTGGAGGACTTTTTGATAGAACTAACCTGTATTTGCGTTACATGGAGAGGAAGACCACGAGAACCTCTCATGGTTAGCGTGATGGCAATGGGATCTTAACTCATGATCCGTCTATCTATCACTGAGGATATTTCACCTCAGTACGGTGGTCGTTGCAAGCCGGATGCGGAATTCGGAATTCGTATTAACCAGCCATTGCTGGGATTCGAACCCGGTTCACCTCATTGGAAGGCGAACGTTCTATCCCTAAGCCATCGCGGCTCATTGCCAGGATGAAGGTGTTAATTTGAACGTTAATGTAATTATCTAGATAAAATATGGAAAAGACATGTTTTCACAGTTTAATGGAGTAAAGCAGTAAATCTGCGGATTATCAGGTAATTTGCACACAAACCGTTTTCGAGTATTAGCAGATACATAAACTTTTTTTTAACTTCATTGTTTACAAGGATTCTAAAAACATATATTAAGGAATTTCATTACAAAACTCCCTTTAATTTTATTTGTAAATGCTGGTTTGTAGGATTAACTTCATTGGCTGCTTGCCAAAACCAATCTCCCTTCTAATCCTTTCACGTCGCTTCATAATTCACAGCAAGAAATTTTGCTGATTTCTACGGCAAAACTTTAGAATTCCAATTACTCTGATCAAACTTTTATTACTTAAACTTACTTCGTCCTTGCAAGAGCTAAGCCGTCAAAATGGACAGCAAAGTTTTGTGTCTTTGGTGTGAAACTGTCTCTCCCCGAACCAAAATAAACAAGAATTTGCTTTGCCTAAGTAATCCACTACTGAAACTCAGCAATAAATCTCAAGCCAACAGCATTCTTCCTTCTAAATCTCCCCAGAGCCAAACTTATTCTGAAAGGTTTATTCGATCAAAACATGAGTTGGCGCTTCAGAGGTAGTGAATGCTATTACTTTGTCCAATTTTCGAGGGAAGAGCAATTTCTCTTACTTTCCTTCACCAAAATAATAAATGAAGGCTGTTTTCTGGGAACGTGTTGTTACTTTGAAATGAAATATAACGTTAGTGTTAGACCTTAGATTCCACTTCATCTTAGGACTGGCATAAATTAATAAACTTCTCCTCGACAGAAAGTATAAAATTAAGAACGTTATCTATATTATATTAAACACTAATCCGTATATTGTCAGTAAACCTGTAGATGAAGTTTCGTCTCTCGCGTTGGCAACGAAAAGCTGAATCGAACTGAGCTAACAGCTGATCAGAAATTCGAGGCTAGAAGGAACTGTTCGTGCTTACAAATGAACTGTTCTATTTATTAGTTTTTTGGCGTAACACAGTAATTTGGAGGTATATAATAGTTTTAATAATGCCTAATAAACATAGGAGAGAGATGTGCTTTATCTATGGAAAGTGGCTAGAAATTCGTTTCTCATTCTTTACAGTTGATTTATTTTTTAACCCTAGAATACTACTTTTTAGTGCGCCATTTTTTTCTTCAAATTCTGAACCTTGTTTTTGGTTTTTATGCATTTTACGAGTTAACGCTGGAATGAAGGACATAAAATTGTTATTTCTTCAAACATCGAAATTTATAAATGTATATAAAGAGAAATTCTATGAATTAATTGATCTAAACGTAATTTTCAAGTAGTTAGGAATTGGGTATAATATGAAAAAAGCACAACTACTTCCACTTACTAGGACTAACATTTACCTTTTAGTTTAATTAATAAACTGAGTTTTAAATACGCTTACTAAATTCATAAACTTCGGTAAAACAACAATATAAATTATTTCCAAAGGAACTAGACTAATACAATTCCAACCTGGCGAGTAACGACTTATAAACAAGACACTTCGTTTGATGCTTTTATTTGTTGCAAGAAATCAGATTCGCCGAAAATGCTGTTTACTAGTTAAATTTAGTAGGAATAACACGATCTGTGACGTAGGCTATAGTATACCCAATTGTATATAAATTAAAACGTAAGGTATATAAACTGAATGTAATGCTTATAAATCAATCGTTTCACAAGATGTATTTATTACATGTTTTTAAAACTTTATATATATTAAAAAAATACCAAAAAAACATACATAACTAAACTAAAATGTATAAAAATCAAGTAGGTGAGTAATGAAAGTTGAATTCCAAAGCAAGCCGAATAGACCTGCGAAAGCAATTCCGGGGATTGGCGAGCGCAGAAATCAAGAGGTGGGGCCCCTAGTTAAACAACATTATAACATTAAAAATTCATCTTACAAGGAAATGATACTACGTGCAACACAAAATTTTGATATTAAGCAAAACTTTTTTCGTATAGATTTTGAACGCAGACGCTGATTGCAGCATCGGTGCGATTTGTCTCTTAAGGCTACTTACGCCATTCTTAAGTTAGCGCATGCGCAATTGGGCGCTGGCCCATATAAAAATGAGAAAAAAGGTTCCGATTTGTGAATTATAAAAAAATTATTAATAATTAACCGTTATAAAAAATAATTAAACCGTCAAAATTATAAAAGAATTAAAGGTGAAATGTTAAGGCTCGAGGTTCAATCCCCAGCACCTCCATTTATTAAACTTTCAGCTGTGGTGGCTCAGGGCATAGAGCGCTCGTTTTCTACCGAGAAGACCCGGGTTTGAATGGTCGATGCTAATTCCACACCCAGCTAGCACTGATGTTTTCGTAGTTTTCTTCTCCATGTAACGCATAGTTATTTCCATCAAAAAGTCTTACTCAATATTTGATCCAGAAGTTTACTTGTCTTCTGGATCGGGTTCAATATTACCAGGGTACGGAGTTGAATAGTTATAAGCCTAGAATTGAGTCGGCTGTTCAATGATGGTTATAAAATAAAATAAAAAGAAAGAGAGAAATTATATTCAGAGAAATTATGTTGCAGTGACTGATTTCGTAATTTGAAATATCGTCAACACAAATTAACTAGCATATTTAGGGTAAGTTCTAATACGTGAAAATCTGATTTTTATATCAAAAATTATTCAGGATCTTCACTTTTTTTATTTTGCGACTGTAAATCAAATAACCGTGTTTTTTTTCCCTAAAAAATAACTCCTCAACTTTAAGAATCATGAGAATTTCACTGAAGATGGAGTAATTGACAAAACTGACTCATATGATTCTTTCGCAATTTGTAAAACAGACATTAAATTTGAAGCAAGAGCAGTAATTGATAGAGTCAATTCGATTCTCTGCTAGATAAATTACATAATGAATAGTTAAGTATCCGGAGGCATAATTTAATAAAATGATAATTAGTAAGTTAATTGAGGGACTGGATAATTATATAGCTGAGGAAGTTGTCAAATAGAGTTTGGCCTAAAATATGTTATATTAGATTGTAAGGTATGCATAAAGTAAAATACTAATCAAAACGGAAAAAATATCTATTATCAAACTTTTAAAAGAAATAATAATTTATCAACATTTATGCCTTAAAATTAACGCCTACATAAGTAAAAACAATTTCAAACCCTTTTTTTATAATACGGCTGTATTTGACTCAATACACGTTCAGATAAATAGGCTCAACGTCATACCATAATATCGATAATTATGAGCATTATAAGTTTCAAATTTGCTACAACTTTAATAAGGCGTTTAATGAATCATATTGTCATTTAAATCTTAGTGTCGTGTAATCAATTTTAAGAAGCGAACTAATATGGTTCAACTTAACACCATATTAAGGTTGCAGCATATTTTAAAAATATTATGGTTCAGCGTGCACCATAAATTGAACTATTTTATTGAAAGCTTAAAACATTTAAATGGTGAAAATTTGCTGTAACCTTTATTCGGTGGTATTTCGAAGCCTATTTTCACTCAATTGGAACCATATCATTATGCAACCATCTTTAAAAAGTGTATTTATATGTTTTTTTTAAAAATTAATTTCGTAACTAGTGTTGAACAGTCATGTTCAATCAATCAATGTTCAACCCTGTAGCCTTGTAATTTTGAATGCAAATTCAGAATACACGGGAACTCTTGGATCAAGCATTTTGACAAACTAGCATTTATGGGGGACTTTTTGGTGGAACTAACACGCATTTCCTTAACATCGAGAGGGAAACCTCCCACGGTTTGCCAGACGACAAGAGGACTCTAACTCATGAGGATACCACTGAGGATATTTTACATCAGCACTGCTGTCTTTGCGAGCCGGTTGCAGATTTTGCACCAAGCAGCCACCACTGGGATTCAAACCTGACTCACTTCTTTGGGAGGCGAATGCTCAATTCCCTGAGCCACAGCGGCTCAAAGTTCAATACATGGGAGTGCGGGGTATCAAACCACTAGCCTTTACTTTTGACTTTAATTTTATCATAATTTTGACAGACATTTATTCACAAATCGAAGCCTTTTTTCTTCTTTTTTTGTATAGTTTAACGCTCAACTGCGCATGCGCTAATATTGGAGAGGTGCAAGTAGCATGAAGGGGCACAATATGTTAGTATATTAATAATATATTTCAGCCTTCTTCAAAATTTCAATCCTAATATATGTAGCCTGAAACATAATACGTTGCAAATTTGCTAGAACCTTATTAAACTGGTATTTTGGACCCTATTTTCATACAATTTGAGCCATAGTAACATTTTATAACAAGTTTTAAGAAGCTTAATAATATAGGTCAACTTAACTCCATCTTAAATATGCAGTGTATCTGAAGCATATTAAAGTTCAATAAGTTCCAAAATTTCTTTCAATATGAAAAAAATTTAAACAGCGATCGGTTTAATGGAGGGATTGAGGTATTTTTAAAATTACTCAGTAATGATATTCTTTTTAAATAAATATACTGCATTTTGATACCATGATATAAGAGCAAACAGTGTTAGTATATTTAAATAGGCTCACAACAAAAAATTAGAGACTTATCTCAGAAAGGAAATTATGTAAATGAAATTAAGTGTCTTTATTTTTAAATATTTTTATATAAATTTAAATTAGTGAAGGAAATAAATGCGAAACTAAACTCCCGTGTGCTTAAATGTGTAAAATTTATTTGCTAACAATAGTATCGATAAAAGTTTCTATTTCCATTAACCTTTAATAACTTGTACATCATTAAATTTCATTCTACCTTACACAATGTTCTACAACAAATAAGATTTAATAGTTAAGCATTCAAAAACTATTAACACAATAAAGATAAACGTCTACGTGCTATAAAAGCTATGATGTTTACTTATATGATGTAAAGTATTTAAGAAAATCAAATTAAAACTAGATGAGTTACAAATATATAAGTTGGAAAAACATTACTTCAAGAAAAGTCATTATAAGTTAGAAAAGCATTATTTAATCATTATTTGCAGCAACTTAAAATAAACTTTTCACTACAGATTAATGTATTTGTAAACTTTTCAAATCTAGATAAAAATATTTATAAACATTTTGTGCTTAATTTGAGCTGATTTTAATTTGAATGAAATGTACGCAAGTTCTTATCCAAATATGCAATTTAAGCAAATTTTTATTGGAGGAAAATATAATTGTTTAACTCATATTCAATTTTAATAATACATAATTTTAAAAAAAAGTCACACTTATATCTGTGTAAGTTTTTAAAATTTGTGATAAAAGCTAGACTGATAATAAAACATGTCAAATAATGCATAATTTAAGAATTATTCAATATGTTAGAATTGTTATTGCTTATTCTGAAATGCCATTTTTCTCAATTGGAGCAAACGTTATAAGATTGAATTTATATTTATCCATTGTTTCAGTAAGGTTTGGTAGAATTTTTTTTTCAATTTTCACAGTGTTAAAAAATATTAGATTGAAATAAATCTTAGAAATTTAACAGTTTTCAAATACTATTTTAGGCAAATAGTATTAAGATATTTGTAAGCAACATTTCGAATTCATAGCCAAAATAGTAACGCAATATTATACATAAAATACTCAGATTTCTAAAAATATGATTGGTAATCGCTAAAAACATACCTCAATAACAAATAATTTTAAGGATCAAGAAAATCAATCCAATCTAAGAGAATTTAAAGCTCGAAACTCTTCTGTTATTTTTGTATTAACTTGAATTATCGAGTTTGGAGCTACAGTTTGGCGAGCTATGGCGACAGATAACAGCTTGGCGAGTTATCAATTACAATTTGATGTGATAAAAAGATTTTCATGAACAACCCATTGTACTTTTAATTTCCCGGACAACTAGTTGATTTTTTTTCAAATCGAAAAAAGGGATTGCATATTGTTGTATTATTACAACCATAGCTTTAATAATATTTATGTAGAAATTTTAATTGAAATTTACATAAGGCAATATTTTGATTGACGAAGATAAAATAAAATATTTGTAAAAATGTTTTTACAAATTTTCGAAAATGTATGAAAAGGAATTTTAATTTCGTAATTTGAACTATTAAAAAAGTTGTTTTTCTTGAATAAAAGGACCATTAGGCATGTTGCTGGTTTTTGAATTTAGTATGGTTTGAATAATTTTGAAAATAGCAATTGAAAATACGACGCTTTTTTGACCCAAAAATGTTAAATAAACAGAGAAGACAGTTATTAAGAAAGAAAAAAAATTATATTTTATTTTTCATCACCCAGTAAGTTTTCTGGAACTACTTTTTTGCAGCGGGAGGGGGGACATCGATTCTGTAACATAGAAAATAGTGTACCGTTCTTTAATATTTCCATCATTTTAAGTACTAAGCGAACAGCGATAGTTCAGTGTCTTAGGTAGTTTACAGTCATTTTATTTTATAACCGTCGTTGAACAGCCGACCGAATTTTTGTGTTTACGACTAATAATGTTCAACTCAGTTGCCTTATAATTTTAAATCCAGTTTAGAAGACAAGGGAACTCCTAGATCAAGTATTGGGAGAAATTTGATTTTGTGGAGGACTTTTTGAGGGAACTAAGCTGCATTTGTCTTACATGGAGAGGAACACCACGCAAACCTCCCACGGTTAGCCTCACAGCAGGAGGACTCTAACTCACGAACCATCTACCGCTGAGGATATTTTTCGTCAGGACTGTGGCGAGTACAAGCCGGATGCGGAATTCGTATCGACCAGCCATCGTTGGGATTCGAACTCGGTTCACCCCATTGGACGGCGAACGTTCTGACCATCACGTATGCACTCGACAGTCATTGTGAAGAACTCTGGTTTAATCCCCAATGCCGGCTAAAATCCCACTCAGCTTCAGATGGATGGGCACCACTTTATCTGGTAAGTAAAGGCGGCCTGTGCGCAGTGCTGATCACATTGTCACAATCATGCTGTTGGTCAAGATATCGCGAAGTTTTAACTTTTTTGACCCCCTGGCCAACACGTTCTGTTGCGGGAATGCTTTACTTTGTACTGAACGCCAATTTAATGCACAAATTTGAATCTAAAGTATCATTCTGCTTAAAAAATGATTACAAGAATAATAGTGCCAAAAGTACTAGCTGTATATATTATTCATTCTAATGACTGAGTCATTTCCACCGATGTGTTTTATTTCTTCAAAAATTCTAAAAACAATAAAAAACTTCAATTATTTGAATTTTTTTTTAATCATTTTTACTTTTTAGATTAGATTTTCTTTCTTTTATTATTTTTTATTTACTGGAAACGAAAATTTTTAAAAATTAAAATCAGAAAGCGAGCGATATCTCATTGGATGGTTCTTTATTTACCATATGCAAGAAATAAAAAAAACTTTTACGAACGTAATTTATTTTTCGAAAGTGTTATACAAAGAGTGTAACTATAAACTCAAATGTATCAAATACCATCTAAAACAACGAATAAAACAAGAATAAACAAGCGTAAAGAACATTTTACCCGCGTGAATGAACATTATTCAGAGCATACACTTCATTTGGTCTATTGATAGTTTCTATTATAACAACATTCCTGAATGGATCAAATTATCACTGAGCCATTCTGCCAAGAAGATTTAAAAAGAAAAATCTATTATGGCTTTAAGGTAGTTTAAATCATGAGCGAATAAATTTTCACTCCAAGAATCCCCTAAATTAAATTACTTCTCAGGATATTTTTATTTGATAAAAATGTCAACATTCTAATCTCATTTAAAGTTTCAGAGAAGTTTTTAATGTCTTTTGGAATCTGTGATTAAATTTGAAGTTTGTGATTTAATAGTAGAGTNTTAATTTCCCGGACAACTAGTTGATTTTTTTTCAAATCGAAAAAAGGGATTGCATATTGTTGTATTATTACAACCATAGCTTTAATAATATTTATGTAGAAATTTTAATTGAAATTTACATAAAGCAATAATTTGATTGACGAAGATAAAACAAAATATTTGTAAAAAAAGGTTTGAAATTTTTCGAAAATTTATGACAAGGAATTTTAATTTCGTATTTGAACTATTAAAAAAGTTGTTTTTCTTGAATTTGAAATGTGTTTTATTTCTTCAAAAATTTTAAAAACCATTAAAAACTTTAATTATTTGAATTTTTTTTTATTATAATTTTTACTTTTTAGATTATATTTATTATTTTCTTTCTTTTATTATTTTTCATTTATTGGAAATGAAAATTTTTAAAATTTAAAATCAAAAAGCGAACGATATCTCTTTGGATGGTTCTTTATTTACCTTATGCAAGTAATAAAAAAAACTTTTACGAACGTAATTTATTTTTCGAAAGTGTTATACAAAGAATGTAACTATAAACTCAAATGTATCAAATACCATCTAAAACAACGAATAAAACAACGAATAAACAAGCGTAAAGAACATTTTACCCGCGTGAATGAACATTATTCAGAGCATACACTTCATTTGGTCTATTGATAGTTTCTATTATAACAACATTCCTGAATGGATCAAATTATCACTGAGCCATTCTGCCAAGAAGATTTAAAAAGAAAAATCTATTATGGCTTTAAGGTAGTTGAAATCATGAGCGAATAAATTTTCACTCCAAGAATCCCCTAAATTAAATTACTTCTCAGGATATTTTTATTTGATAAAAATGTCAACATTCTAATCTCATTTAAAGTTTCAGAGAAGTTTTTAATGTCTTTTGGAATCTGTGATTAAATTTGAAGTTTGTGATTTAATAGTAGAGTTAGGATTTAAGTCCTGAGAAATAAATAATTTACAGTTCATTATCCTGACTACTTGATAGTTTCGAACTAAACATGATTGGTTGTATTTATTTACGAGGTTTTTTTTTTTAAACAGGTGCTCGTTTAATTCTTTTTTTACTGTTCTTGCTTTCTTAAGGATGTTCTTGGAAGACAGTGTCATCATTTGAAATATCGCTTTTTACTTAATAAGCTGTAAAGAAATCTTTTAAATTTACAGGAAAAAAACTGTCAGCCGGTGTTCCAATATAAAACCGTTTGATTTACAGTAAACTACTATTATTTAAAAGCGGACGACTGTTTCTTAAGCATGTAAGTACTGTTATTTTTAAAGACAAACTATGTTATTTTAATAAAACAAGCCCAGTTATTTTATTTTATAACCGTCGTTGAACATCCGACCCAATTTTTGGGTTTAATGAATACATTACGTTACTAATGTTCAACGCTGTAGCCTTGTAATTATTAACCCAATCCAGAAGACAAGGGAATTCCTGGATCAAGTATTTGGAGAAAGATATTCGTGGAGGACTTTTTGATGGAACTAACCCGAATTTGTGTCACGTGGAGAGGAAAACCACGAAAACACCCCACGGTTAGCCTGATAGCAAGGACAATCCAACCTGTGATTCGTCTACCACTGAGGATATTTTACGTCAGTACTAGCGACAGGATGTTTTACGTAGTTGGTGCAAGCCGGATGAGTAATTCGTATCGACCAGCCATCGCTGAGATTCGAACCAGGTTCACCTCAATGGAAGGCGAACTCTATATCCCATGACCTATCACGGCTCAAACTGTTATTTCCACAAATCAATTCTAAAAAATAACTATGTCAGCATTGGGCTAGGTGAGAGGCGAGAGCAGAATTCACATGACCAATCAACACCAGGATTCGAACCTGTGTCATCTGACTGGATGGCGAGTGCTCTGGCACTTGTTTATGAAAACAAAAATCTTGAACCGTTCTTATCTTATCATTAAAATCATATTTAAGTGTAAAAACGTTTCAAATTATTGTGACCCACCCTTTTAAAAATGTCTGACAATTTAACTTAACGAAAATTTTTATCTAAAGAGAGTTAATAATCCAGAAGCAGAGTATCGGTTTGACAGTAAAGTCGAATTGTGATTTTATTTATACTATGTTCACATCCGTAAACTATTTTCTCAAAAGTAAAAGCAAGTATAAAAAATAATCGCTAAATGATTTGAAAAAAAAAGTTATCTTTCGGTCAGCAAAACTGCATGGCAAAAACTGTAATTTGAATTGACAGTTTTGATTTGTTTATGATTAGGGTGAAAAACAGAGAAAAACTGTTTTGTGAAAAACAACTTTAAACCGTCAAATATACAGAGAAATCGCGCATATAATCATTGATAATCTGTATTTATCTTTAAACAGTTATTTTTTCTTTAAAAATGTGTTTTTTTCCTGCAGAACTTACATTTTTTACAGCGCAATATTTTATTTTCATAACTCTGTTGTGAGTTAATAACATTTATTTAGGGCTGTTAGGTTAAGTTTATTAGAAAATTTATATTATAATAGTCAAAACATTCGCTTCGGAAAGGAAATATGTTAAAAGAAATAGAGAGCTATTCTACGTCCGAGAGAAGATTAGGAAAAGAGTTTACACAGTTTTTTTTTTATAAATATGAATAGAATTATTTTAATGTATTCACATTAAGTCAAGGTGGCTCAGGGAATAGAGCGATGGCTCTCCGATTAGGTGACTCTGTGTCGAATCTCAACAATGGCTGGTCGATATTAATTTTGCCCCTGGCTCGAACCAATGAATGTGTTGACGTAAAATACATCAGTGGTAGACCGATCTAGGGTCTTCTGTTGGGTTAACTATGGGAGGTTTTAGTAGTTTTTTTTCTTAATGGCGTGCAAATACAGATTAGTTTTGAAGTCAAATACAAATTTATTCCAATACTTGATTCAGAAGTTTACTTGTCTTCTAGATTGGGCTCTAAATTACAAGAATGCAAAGTTAAATACTGTTAGTCGTAAACCCAATAATAAGTCAGCTGTTCAACGCTGGCTATGTAAAATCAATACAAAGATGTGGAGGCATATTTATGAAATATTTCCTTAGCGAAACCATGGAATCTATTTTACGTCAGAACGCATAAATTACGTTAAGTAAAAAATAAATCTACTAGAGAGAATTTGCATGGCATTCGTCTTCTGTTAACTGTAACGCTAATCTTATTTGTTACCCCTTAGTGATATTGCGATTTGAATGGAATTTTTAATGAATGCGTTGCGAAGCTCAAAAGGAAACCGCAACTCTTTGCAAAAGTTCTTTAATTTCTCTCTTTATAAAACTGAAAGTAGATCTGCAAAGTAAAACAACCACAGAATAGACAATTTTGGGCCAAAGGGATTGCTGGAGGTACCACAATTTCGTGACCAACGGTATGATTGTGGCAATATGGTTAGGTATGCACAAAATCTGTCTTTTTTTTTTTACAGATAAGCTATCATCCCTCTATTTGAAGTTAATTGGGCTTCCAATCTTCATTAAGCTTAGTGCCAATAACAGTTTATTACCTTTAAGCACTATGGCACCACGACTGGAAAATCTGTTTGTATGTTTCTTTACAAATATCATAGATTTACTGGTTTTATATCGGTTTGCGTAAATCTTAATGTTTAGATTTTGAGAGTAACGTTTTAAATAAATTATGATTTAACTTCAAAATAAAACTCCTTGATGAAAAAAATCTATCTATCTATCTATCTATCTATCTATCTATCTATCTATCTATCTATCTA
>NC_092205.1:78489575-78523286 GCF_043381705.1 Parasteatoda tepidariorum | reverse complement strand
TATATATAAATATTAATTTAACACTGAATTGCCGGGAAGTCATTTTGACTGCTTTTAATTTCAATTAGAAAAACAATGATGTATATAATGACACAATTTCTCAGAATTTTGTACAACATATCATATTTTATTGCTAATATTTACTAATAACTTCTTACATAACTGTAAGTAATATACAAAATATTAAAAATTAATTTCAAACAAATTTCTTTACACATTAATTATTCTTTTACAATTCAGTAATTTTGACCGCTTTTGGGCAATATTGGTATATACTTCAATATAGGTTTTGGGCAATATAGGTATAAGTTTCAGTCTTCCTAGTGTTAATGATTATGGTGTGTAAACTGTAATGATTTCAAATAGCTTTGGGTAGCAGGATATACCTATGAATTATTTATGATTTAGAAAAAAAATACTTAAGCTTTTTTAAATTAAAATGTATTTTAGTTTTTTTAGGAAATTTTTTTTTAAGATAAAAAGTGGTATTAAAATTAGTTTTTATTTTGAAGAAAACTGAACAACTTAACACGATATAATAGAAACATGAAGCTTTTAATTTGTGTTTGTAATTTTTGAAACTTAGAGGTTTGCTAACAATCATAAAATATTTACTTATTTTAAACAGTAGTTATACACCAACTCTTTTCCTTAAAGTAATTTTGAACTCATCTCAATGAAAAAGAAACTTGGGTTTTATAGGTAATAAACAAGTATTTTATTTTGTCATCGTATTAGGTATGAAATTTTTCCTTCAAACATTTTGAATTTGATACATGATATTAGAAAGCTAAAATTTGATGCAGTTTTTTCTTGTTAGGTAGTAATAAATATAAACATCGGAAACGTTTCAATTTATTGAATTCTATAGTACTAAAACCACGTTCTTAATAAAATATATCTAAAAATATAAGTACATATCTTCAGAATTTTCTTTCCTTTTTAAAGTTTTATTGCCGTATAAAGCTAGACAACGCCTCAATAAACTTACTTTTAAAACCATTCTTTTTCACTGAGATAAAGAAAATTTTCCGGTCAACATTTTTGGAGTTCCTTAATCTGTGTTTTTCAATGTTTTTTAAAGCTTGTAAAAGATACCCCAGTTTAAGTTCCTAGTTTATGATTCATAAAATCTTGATTATCTCAACTATAAATAAAATTTGCTTCTAAAGTGTAACTCCAGCATTTTAACAGTCTTTGTTTACTCGACTGTTACAAAGTACAAAAGCGAAAACGTAATTAACTTAACAATATTTCATTGAGTTTTTTTTCTCTAACAAATCACGCATAGATTTCAGTAAAAATATATATATATAATATAGCACGATAAATAAATACAAAAATGACAAAAAAGAAGAGAAAACGAAGAAAATTAAGAAAATCCGAAAGTTCTCTTTACTGCACATAAGGTGCAGTAAATAGAACTCACATAGAACATGGCAGCATGATAGAATATCGCAGCATATAGAACTCATGAGATAAGTTTGTAGAGAAAACATGGAAAAAATTATAGAATAATAAAAAAAAGAGAAAAAAAAATAATAAAAGTAATAAAAATTTAATAAAAATAAGGAAAAAAAAAAGATATAATCTACAGCGCAATATTTTATTTTCATAACTCTGTTGTGAGTTAATAACATTTATTTAGGGCTGTTAGGTTAAGTTTATTAGAAAATTTATATTATAATAGTCAAAACATTCGCTTCGGAAAGGAAATATGTTAAAAGAAATAGAGAGCTATTCTACGTCCGAGAGAAGATTAGGAAAAGAGTTTACACAGTTTTTTTTTTATAAATATGAATAGAATTATTTTAATGTATTCACATTAAGTCAAGGTGGCTCAGGGAATAGAGCGATGGCTCTCCGATTAGGTGACTCTGTGTCGAATCTCAACAATGGCTGGTCGATATTAATTTTGCCCCTGGCTCGAACCAATGAATGTGTTGACGTAAAATACATCAGTGGTAGACCGATCTAGGGTCTTCTGTTGGGTTAACTATGGGAGGTTTTAGTAGTTTTTTTTCTTAATGGCGTGCAAATACAGATTAGTTTTGAAGTCAAATACAAATTTATTCCAATACTTGATTCAGAAGTTTACTTGTCTTCTAGATTGGGCTCTAAATTACAAGAATGCAAAGTTAAATACTGTTAGTCGTAAACCCAATAATAAGTCAGCTGTTCAACGCTGGCTATGTAAAATCAATACAAAGATGTGGAGGCATATTTATGAAATATTTCCTTAGCGAAACCATGGAATCTATTTTACGTCAGAACGCATAAATTACGTTAAGTAAAAAATAAATCTACTAGAGAGAATTTGCATGGCATTCGTCTTCTGTTAACTGTAACGCTAATCTTATTTGTTACCCCTTAGTGATATTGCGATTTGAATGGAATTTTTAATGAATGCGTTGCGAAGCTCAAAAGGAAACCGCAACTCTTTGCAAAAGTTCTTTAATTTCTCTCTTTATAAAACTGAAAGTAGATCTGCAAAGTAAAACAACCACAGAATAGACAATTTTGGGCCAAAGGGATTGCTGGAGGTACCACAATTTCGTGACCAACGGTATGATTGTGGCAATATGGTTAGGTATGCACAAAATCTGTCTTTTTTTTTTTACAGATAAGCTATCATCCCTCTATTTGAAGTTAATTGGGCTTCCAATCTTCATTAAGCTTAGTGCCAATAACAGTTTATTACCTTTAAGCACTATGGCACCACGACTGGAAAATCTGTTTGTATGTTTCTTTACAAATATCATAGATTTACTGGTTTTATATCGGTTTGCGTAAATCTTAATGTTTAGATTTTGAGAGTAACGTTTTAAATAAATTATGATTTAACTTCAAAATAAAACTCCTTGATGAAAAAAATCTATCTATCTATCTATCTATCTATCTATCTATCTATCTATCTATCTATCTATCTATCTATCTATCTATCTATCTATCTATCTATCTATCTATCTATCTNTGTACCGATATTAGTTTGTCTGAAATGATTATATAAATTTTAAGATCGTTATTAATCATTTTCGAGTATTTCCCTCTATAACTGTGATTTAATCAGATTTAATTAGATGCATGCAAGTGACGTCACGCATGTGTATCGGACCTGATTGGCTACTGAATTGACGAATGCCATGATTCACCTTCAATGAAGTCACTTGCAGGCATCCAATTATCATATCACGAGACTTATAACATTTCATTTCCATTCAACAACTTAAAGTCGTTACTGTGGGGCTGGTCTCGATAATGATTCGTTAAATTTTGAAAATACTTTTTTTTTTCACTCAGGTATTAATTTTGGACCACTTAGATTTGAATGACTTTCTTTTGATCCAATCACGCAAGATCTCTTATTGTAGAACAAAAAGGCTTCGTAATTTGATGGCAAGGCTACGAGGATAACAAAAATCGTGAATTATCAGATAAAAAAAATTAGGTTGGGAAGACGAAAAATAATATATATAACTGTTAGGCAGAAATAAGCTCTTTTTTCCTGATTAAGATTCTAGCACTATTAAATTGTGAAGTAAAACTTCAAGGGCAAAACACTGAGAAGAATTACCACCCTCAATATGAATTTTTAGAATCCTTATTATAAGTGAAGAAAAAAAAATGTAAACTGGGGGTCAAAAATTAAGATTTAACCAAAGGTAAAAAGAAAAATGCTTTCTTCAAAACAGTACAGGAGGGCGTGAGTATTAAACAGTAAGACAGGTTTGATTGCCAGAAGAAGCAGAGAGGAGTTGCAAGAGGAGTATAAAAAACTCCTCCAGGTTTTAATCTCCAATTAAATCTGTTTCATTGCAAATCTGTTTCAATCCATTGCATTGTTAAATCTGTTTCAATCAAACCAATTCAATGCCTTCATGCATTGAATTGGTTGGATTTTGAATAGCGCATTTGTTTTTTCTTCACTTAATTTATGACTTCCAATACATGTATTTATTTGTTTTCACTTTTGGCGAAGAGTCTGATATTCAATCTTAAGGATGGTCTCTACGGAACACTCTGTGCATGAGTGAAGTCAAGAGGGGTAAGGCATGACTTATAATTGTTTTTTTTGGAAATGCCTTAAAATCAATACACACACTTTCGGCTATCATAAAGCATACTTCGATGCAAATTTTACAGATTAGCAATTAACTATTATGTCAATTGGAGCAATAATGCCTTTCTTTAGTATTTTTTTTATTATTTGTTGGATAAGTTCTTCTATATAAACAAAGCAGGATGTTTGGAGGTATGAGTGTGCATATGCATGCAAATACAAATCCGCTATTCTGAATTGGTTCGCACAAAATTTTGGAGCACATATGTTCGAAGACACGTCAAAACTAACTCTCTTTTTTAAAACTCCCTCGGATCACTGGTTTTAGCACGACATCCCCAAAAAAGAGTTTTCCATAGGATTTGATAAATATTTAAAATGGATTCGCTAGCTTGCAGCTCTAATCAATTAAAAGTTAGTTTCGCTGCCAGTTTTTATGAATTATTTATCTTTGGTTATCTATATTATCATAAGTAAAATCAACGTTAATAATTTCGCGATGTATGCTGATGACTTCACCGCGAAAGTCACATGATTCTAACATTGATACTTTCCCTTTAAAAGTATGTTATTATGACATTGATAAATGGAATCTTTCCAAGAACTAATGAAATAAAAGTTATCCGTTAAATTGTGAGAAAATTGTGCTAAATTTTGAATAGCACAGACAAAATGATACTATATGTATCGTTAATCCTCCTTTTGGTGAGTTGAACTTCAAACTCATGTTATGATAAATCTAATAGCAGGAAGTCGCATCTGAACATACGAATGACAAAAGAGTGAAGGTTATTCTTTTAAAGACAAGGATTTGGTGCCATGAATGCTTAGTATGGCAGTATTAGGATACCTATACGTTTCAGAGGGCGGTGAAAAACTTATAAGCACATAGTACCTATATTAGGCACCTATATTTTTATAATAGGTTCTCATTACTGGAAAACATATAATTTCAATACCAGTAGTACTTATTGTCACATTTAACTAAGCACCACTAGGGGCAATTATATTTTAGCGACATTTTACGGCATTTGATCAAAATATGTACCGATATTAGTTTGTCTAAAATGATTATATAAATTTTAAGATCGTTATTAATTATTTTCGAGTATTTCCCTTTATAACTGTGATTTAATCAGATTTAATTAGATGCATGCAAGTGACGTCACGCATGTGTATCGGACCTGATTGGCTACTGAATTGACGAATGCCATGATTCACCTTCAATGAAGTCACTTGCAGGCATCCAATTATCATATCACGAGACTTATAACATTTCATTTCCATTCAACAACTTAAAGTCGTTACTGTGGGGCTGGTCTCGATAATGATTCGTTAAATTTTGAAAATACTTTTTTTTTTCACTCAGGTATTAATTTTGGACCACTTAGATTTGAATGACTTTCTTTTGATCCAATCACGCAAGATCTCTTATTGTAGAACAAAAAGGCTTCGTAATTTGATGGCAAGGCTACGAGGATAACAAAAATCGTGAATTATCAGATAAAAAAAATTAGGTTGGGAAGACGAAAAATAATTTTAAAATGTATTCATACATGTGTATATAGTTAAAATATACAACGAAAATATTTGTTCCACATCTAAATCACTGAAACAATGAATGGTAAAGAAAAAATAGTACACGTACTTCATACGTATATACAAAAAACAAATACAAAATACATACATAATAGTTTTTATACAAAAAATTTCATATGCAAAAGCGTTGACTTACACTTCTTTTTCGAAAAGACTCCGCCATTCGTTTTTACTTCTTGCTTTCGGCAGTACCTTTTCTTAATTTGAATTTGTACTTTCCTTAACATAAGCTTCTCTGCTAGCCGAGCATCCTCGTTTTGTTCTTTTAAATATTCGATCTCTTCGAATGCATTTCGTGGATAATCCTTTTAGCCGGTAATTCACTCGGGCTTTGCTGTGATTGATATGATTCCAGAGGAATGAGATTATGTCGAGGTGGTATCATTTCTTATCAGATTTTGTTTAAATAAGCATGTAAAGTTCGTGTGGATGTTGCATCATGCTTGGCTTCATGTAATTCTGGTAGCAATCCAATTGATTCTGAACTTTTCTTTATGCTGTGTCTTGTCATTCATGGGATAAATGATTGTTTGACCAAATTGTCTCTAGTTATACCTTGTTAATATCTCATCAAATAATAATGCAATCTAAAGACATTGCAAACACATACAAAAGCATGCTAAAAATATGAAAATGGTAATAAAAGTCAACATAATTCAAGCGCTCAAAAATAGGCGCCATTTGTCAAGAGGCACCGCTTTTTCTCGTAAATAAGGAAAACAAAAGTGATTTGAAGCAGGCAGGTAGGTATTTTATTAACGTCGCACTAGAGTTGCTCAATGGGCTATTCGCGACTGTCTGGGAAACATCCTTGAAGATGATCCGAAGATATACCATCGTAATTTTGATCCCCTGCCGAGGGCATGGTTCCCCTACTTTGGTAGCCCGATGACCTGCGTGAGAAGTCTATAACTTTACGGTAGAACAGTTTAAAGAGGAACGATACCGCTCATCCTCGGACTCTACGCAGGCTGATCAAAGTGGTCACCCACCCGCTCACTGACCTCAGCCAGTGATACTTGACTTAGGTGTTCCACTGGGAACCGTGTCTTTGCGATCAGTCCACTAAGGGACGGTTTGAAGCAGAAAACTTTGAGTTGTAAAAGGTAAAATAAAGGTGACAAACAAAACTAGAAGAACCGCGATAATCGATTCTTTAGTTTGTAGTTGACTATTTTTATCCCATGTCCCATCAGCACATTTTAAAGTTCTGGAACCTTGTTTCTTTCATATAAATTTTCTTGTAAGCGATTCCTTGTTTCCTTGTAAACGACATGAGTTTCTCACTACTTCTCCATACTGCATGGTATTGCATTTTGTTTTGATTTGCCTCTCTTGCCCACAGTGGTTTTTCAAGTTTTGTTTTTTTCATGCTTATTAATTTTTCTATTTCACTCTGGGTTATCGTTATTTTTCTAATTTGTGTACAAACTACTTTTGTTTTCCTCCTTACGCTTAGCAAGTCTGGAGAATAGATGCCTAATTTTGAGCGCTTGAAGCATGTTGACTTTTATTACCTTCTTTATATTTATTGAAGCCAATGAAGCTCTTAATCAGGTTATTATTCATTTATTTTATTTTGAAGTTTTATTGCTTTTAAATTACCAATTAATTAAATTCCTAAATATGATTCTTCGAATGTTAGAGCATATAAAAATTCGATGCGTTTTTTTTAATGAGCGACAAATTAGCAACATCAGCTCAAATGATTGTAGTGCTACGCTACGGTAAAACGCTTAATTACTATACTCTGTTGCAAGTTTAAAAAAATATATTTTAGCCTGTTTGCATATAAGTGCACGCCAAATCGATGCCAAGCTCCTTCCTCGAACGCATATCAACGTCGCCAACTTTTGAAACGACGTTGTACAGTCACATTTTTGCTCTTTTTCTTATTAAACAAAATATTCCATTAACAAGTAATAAGAGTTTTTAAAAATGATACCTCAAAATCGTAACAAATAGGCTTCTTTCTGTTTGCTTTTAAAGAAACTGATGAAAGAATAATAAATATTGATTCTTGCAGACGATTTTTTTCTATAACGAAACAAATGAAGAAATTCTTTATATCTCATTTGATTTGTTAAGAGCATGTCAGCATAAGACCCGCCATTTTTAGTGGTCCAATCAATTTCAATGCTCTTGGAACGTCATATATTTGTTTCTTTTCCACCAACGAATGTTCTCCTTATTTATCGATATACGTCAATATGTAAGACTTCGAAACTGTTTTCTTTTTCTTTTTAATAATTCTATGTTATATATGGTAAAAGATAGCATGAATCAAGTTTCTGCCTGGCTTGTTTAGCTTTGAAAAGCTTTTATACTGTTTAGAAAGCATATTTGTATAATTTGATAACTAAATAAAGTGGAACTATATGCAGTAGTAGATGATTAGTTAATTCTACAAGGATGTTGCTCGTTAATGAAGAAAAAATTAATTTCGCAAAGTATATTACGATTCATTTTATATGTCTAAAAACTACAACATTTTTCTTGTTTTTAAGTTTATTTCAATTTGGAAAGAAATAAATATTTACAAGGATTAAATGCACCAATACTCTCAATACTCTTTTTAATCTGATGAATAAATTGCGAAAAGTGTTATTTATGTTTTTTTTTCTGTTTATAAGTAGAATCCAAACATAAATTCACGCTGTCCTATCCTTATTCAATTATTTTAATCTGAGAAAAGCAAGAAAGAAAAACTACAACTTTAAAACTACTTACATTCAGAGAAGTATTTCATTCCTTGATGCTGTGCACGATTATTGTGCACGATATAATCGTACAAAAATAAAGAAATATATCACAGAGACTCTAAATCATAACTGTAGAGTGCCAACTATTGAAATCTTCTTCATAAACTACCCGTTTTCTTGAAGTCCTGCAAGAGGGCGCAGAACGCCATTGAACTAAAAGAAATTTTTATAAAAATGTCGTAATAATGCCAGAGTGGATTGTAATATTTAAATATTATAGTTCATGGCAATGAGCAAGCTTGTATACAGGCGGTTATAACCAAATTCAACTTTGGTTAACCTTTTTTATATTCAAATAATAAGAGTGGTGCTTACTGAACACTATTTATCGAGGAAATAGGTTTTTGTAAGCAAGCATTTTCCAAAAACGATGTTTTTTAATGTTCTCTTGAATTCATTTGAATTAATTTTACTGGGAAGATATTTTACAGATTAAATAAGTGTAACTGTTGTTTTTTATAGTATTTTAAAAAATACACGTAGAATTTTTAGGAATGCTTTAAATGCTTTATAGAGTAATTTTAACTCGAAGCTTTTTTAATCCCCTGCATGCTGGCGAATTTTACTTTTCTCCAATAACCCAGCAAGAAAACTCAATTAGGTAATCACAGGTTCCACTACCCCAGATACCTCACCGAACTTTTCTACTCCTTTGTTTTGTATTTTTGATTCATGTGCAATTAAAATCCTACAATTAATCAAAACCAATACATTCCTCAAAAAGTAATACTCTGATTTTCATTAAAATCTTCCTTTTAAAACTAGGCATCTTCCAGAATAAGGTGCTTAAACCTTCTTTGCACAATGATGGAAATTTCCGTCATAACATTTAGTGAACAAAAAATGTTACTCTAAACAGGTGCACTGTAAATTGGTTCTTGCTGGCCTCTCTTTTCACGTCTGTTGCGCAATAAAAAACTCAGCTGTAAAAAAAAATTCAATGTCATAATCATTATAGCGGGTTTGAACTTATTATTCCACTGTTTGTCATGGTTAGAAGAAACGTACGATTTCTTGGATATTTTTTGTAACTAAGTTAGGATTTTTTTTGGACAACAAATTGCGATAATGAGTGGAAAAAAAGAAAAAAGTTTGCTTTTTGTGTTTCTGTTATTTTCTGTGCAATTTATATCAAATACCCCAAACATAGCTGCCAACTCTACTGGATTTTCCAGTAGACTGTTGGATTTTCTGGTTTTTGTCCATTTGAGAAAATTTCCTGAAATTGAGTAAGTTCCTTAAAAAATCCCCATTGAAGTAGAATTTTTGTGCAGATTATTGCTTGCTTGAATATTTAAATAAGTGTCACTAATACATAAGGAAGCGAGCCTCATTTAGGAAATTCCGTTAACTATCTTTGATGAATAAATTACTATTACTGTTCAAAAATATGAGTTTATATAAAACACAACATTTAATGTGAAATCATAACTGGAAAATATTGCAGTTTTTCTATTTTGATGACTATAAAAATCCATTTGTGCAAAATATTTGGTATATTTTGCAACAATTAGCATGAAATGTATGTAATTTCATAAAATCTGAGGGGAATTTTATTATCGACGATGTCAACCTTCATCTATCAAAAGGTACCTCGTGATAGAATCAAGTTAACATGTCTTATATACTAGTGAATTGGTATTTAATATTTATAGTGGTAGTTACGCCACACTACTAANAGAAAATGCTGTTTACTAGTTAAATTTAGTAGGAATAACACGATCTGTGACATAGGCTATGTATACCCAATTGTGCACGATATAATCGTACAAAAATAAAGAAAAATATCACAGAGACTCTAAATCATAACCGTAGAGGGCCAACTATTGAAATCTTCTTTATAAACTACCCGTTTCTTTGAAGTCCTGCAAGAGGGCGCAGTACGCCGTTGTGATAAACGAAACTTTTATAAGTGTCGTAATAATGTCAGAGTCGGTTGCTCTTAAGTATTATAGTTCATGGTAATGAGCAAGCTTGTATACAAAATTCAGCTTTGGTTCACCTTTTTTATATTCAAATAATAAGGGTGGTGCTTACTGAACACTATTTATCGAGGAAGTAGGTTTTTGTAAACAAGCATTTTCCAAAAACGATGCTTTTAATGTTCTCTTGAATTCATTTAAATTAATTTTACTGGGAAGATATTTTACAGATTAAATCAGTGTAACTGTTGTTTTTTTATAGTGCTTTAAAAAAATATATGTAGAATTTTTAGTAATGCATTAAATGCTTTATAGAGTAATATTAGCTCAAAACTCTTTTAATCCCCAGCACAGTGACGAATTTTACTTTTCTCCAACAAGCTAGCTAGAGACCTCAATCAGGTAATCACAGGTTCTACTACCCCCAGATACCACGCCGACCTTTTCTACTCCTTTGTTATGTATTTTCGACTTATGTGCAATTAATATCGTGCAATTAATCAGAACCAATACTTTCCTCAGAAAGTTATACCCTGATTTTCATTAAAATTTTCCTTTTAAAACAAAGCATCTTCCAGAATAAGGTGCTTAAACCTTCTTTGCACGATGATGGAAATTTCCATCATAAGATATAGTGAACCAAAAATGTTACTCAAAACAAGTGTACTGTAAATTGGTTGTTGCTGGTCACTCTTTTCACGTCTATTGCGTAATAAAAAACTTAGCTGTAAAGAAAATCCAATGTCATAATTATTATAGCGGGTTTAAACTTATTATTCTACTGATAGTTGGAAGAAAAGTACGATTTCTTGAATATTTTTCTGTAACTAAGCTAAAAAATTTTTTGGGACAATAAATTGCGATAATGAGTGGAAAAAAGTTTGCTCTTTGTGTTTCTGTTAATTTCTGTACAATTTATATCGAGTACTTCAAATAATCCTCCCAGAACCACGAGACAAAAATGTACATCCCTATACAGGCAGTTGTTTCATTTCTAATATATGACGAAAATGTTTTTAGATATGCTTATTTCATGTTATTTTTGTAGAAAAACTTTAGAAGAGAGGGACATTGAGAAGATTACTTGGACCAGTTGGCTATCAGATGACCTTGATGACGAAATTTCTGATGGCGAGTACAGCTATGCAGATGAAATTTTAAGAGTGTTGCAGGACGAGAATAATAACTGTTTTTTTAATTATCATCAGGAATAAAAATAATACAAATATGTATTATTTACTTTGTACTGAGTTTACATATAAATTTGCATGATAATGGATATTTCCCTCATACTGTTTTTTTAAAATTATTTTATATTATATATACTAGGATTATTTAAACATTTTCCATTTAATCTAGAGCTGAATTATATCACCCTGGTATATTTCAAGAAAAAAGAAAACAATCATGCAATGAAGAGTTAAAAAATTAAAAGGGTTCACTTGTATAATAAGGAATTAATTGAAATATCTCGTATGCATTAGTTTACTGAAAACTCACTTTTATTCTTTCATTAATTTGTAAACTTTGATTGGAAATCAAAGTTTTTCGTAACTTATAGTAAATAACTAATATAAGTGAAATTAGAGATCATTTAAAGTTTGTTTAGCGTTATAATGAACATATTACGTTTTAATGAAATTAGAAAATTTCAATGATATTTGAAGTATACGAATACTTAAGGTATATTGACATTTTTCAGTCTTTAATTATTCGCTATTTGCCGTTACTTTAATTAAATATTTGATTGCTTTTCTCTAGTTGAACTTTTTTTTTTTATAAAACTTGTTATTAATGCTTTAACCTTGCCATAATGATCAGATAATTACATAGGATTAAATTATACAGCATCTCCATAAAAATTTTAATGAGTTTGTTTTGTTGTAGAAGTATAGAATTTTTTTCATAAGAAGCAATGTTATTTTTTAAAAGAAAAATAATAAGTACAAGTTATAGTTATATTAGCAGTATTTATATAAAGATTTTTGAGACTTTTAATAATAGAAAGAAAAAAAAACTCTAATTTAAAAAATGGTATTTATCTAACAAACAAAGCTGATACTCCTTTTCAAATGATTATATCCAACTGTAATTCAAAAGATTCTAAGAATCTATATTTTAAATGATTTTTCCACTCTAAATTTCAAGTCTTTTTATTTATGCACATTTTAACTGATTTTATCACTCAATTTTCAAAAGGATTCTATTATTTAAAATTTCAAACGATTCTAAATTATCTATAGCAATATCTATAGATTCTAAATCTATAGATTCTAAATTATCTATAGCAACACTTAATATTTCAAAACATTTTTTACACAAATGAATATTTCGCTTTATTCCACTATATTTTGACTAGCTGTAATTAAAAAAAAGTTTAGTAGTTTTTAAAAAACTTAGTACTTTCTACGTTTCAAATTCCTATCAAATTTTTTCTGACATAAAGTGTATTTATTGTATGTAGTCTAATATTAAAAATCTTCTTCGAGCTTAAAATGATCAATCTGTGTTTTTTTTAAACTTTTCTTAGACAAAAGAGCCCTGTAAAATAAGAATACCTGTTAAACTGTATAAGAGAAAATTTTGTATGTGATACTGCTTATCGAAACAAATGAAATCTTTTTACACAAAATAAGTTACATCTGCTGCAGGTTTTGCTTATTAAATATTTATTTATAGAAATAAATGCATTTTTCTGATTATTTTATGTACTTAAGCAAATGAAAATAGGTTATTCTCGGTTTTGCATGACGTCACATGACAGCTCATTTGAATAGACAATATTCGGAGCCAATATACATTCATTATTTAAAAATTTTGTAATTGAATTTAACAAAAATGTAATTTGGTTGTTATAATTTTTGAAACTTTTCTTATCTGGATTATTTCTGAATCATATAACACACTTTTTTTAATACTTTTTGTATTTGATTTATATAATAAATACAACGAAACTATAAACAGATTTCTTTTTCACTATTTAAGGCAGTGATTAGTATACTCCCTGTCGATTTCACTAATTTTTAAATGTCAAGTAACTATTTTACTACTTTCATTTTATGCTTCCATTTATAAATATATTTGAATTCTGATGACGTACATCGTTATAAAGTGGGTAAAAATAAGCCATATTCAGCAACATCAAAAGAGAGCATGAATTGTGTGTATAATTTATAATGTACCGTTATGTGTTTTTCCACAATTTCAATCATACATTATTAAAATCTACTTCATAATTTTTTTTTCGATTTGTAGCAAAGCATATTTCATAAGGATGTAAAAAGAAAGATAAATAGAATAGATAAAAATCAATAGAATAGATCAAAAGAAGTAAAAATCATTAAGTTACATTAACTTTTTACATTACATTACATTAGCATTAACTTTTTGGTATATAGCATTGATTCCCTAATTTTTAGCTGTATAAAACATATTTGTCGTCAAAAAATGGTGTAAAAATTCATATTGACTTTATCTAATTAGCTTAATGAATTTTTAATTTTGTTAAATTAAACACTACCAAAAAATAGCTTAAAGCACAAATTATAAAAATAAGCGATCTGTTAAAGGTTGAAAGTTTGGTTACATTTTCTAAAAGACTTTGTCGAATGCTACTATTATTCTCTATACCATTTTATTTTTCATAAACAGAATTCTATTTCCGATTCTAAAATTTTTTTACTCTTTTTTTCAAAATGGACAAAAAAAAAATTACCAAGCCACAAGAATAGGAAATATAAAAAAGTTCAGGTCTCGCTCTATAGTCTCATTGAAGTGTTGGAAAGAAAAGTTTTGCTTCAAATATTTGGGAATTTATTCTTCAGACCTTATAATAAAAGAGAAATCGATATTTTTAAACTTTGAAAAAAAAAGAAAAAGAAATTTCTATTAAATCTTCAGAAATAAAATTAGCTAATTCAAATGTGAAAGAAAAATGGTTTCATTAAAATGTGAGGTATTAAAAAGGAAGAAAGACTAAAAAATGAAAATTTGCTTTCAACTCCAAGCACATTTCATTTTTAAGAACGTAATTTTAAATGCTAGTAATTTAATGAAACTAATTTGTTTGATATTTATTCTCTTTACTAAAAACTCTCTAAATTGTTATTAGCTCATTTTAATTTTGATTTAAAATCGTTTAATTAAAACAAAATTTGAAGACCGAGATGAATTGTACATTTTTTAAAAATATATTTAGCCAATCAATTTGTTGCAGATGTATTTGAAAAGCCAAAAAGATAACAAATCTCTAAGCATCTCAACTTTCTTCTTTATAATTTTCGATTAAATCCAATTAATTATTTGACTCGAATCTGTCATGTCAGAGCATATCCATATGCTAGTTTATTTGATTTCAGCTTCTTAAAATCTAAGGAGTTGATTTTCCCTTCTTATTTATTGAATCTTATTTCAGCTAAGAATACTTATTTGCATATTCATGACTTAAAAAAATAATTTATTTTGGCAGGTTCTAAAAATAACACCGTTTACTGGCCAACACAGATCCTTAGAAATTTCAATAAAAAGTTAAACAATAAAATAAGCATCAGTCAACCTTGAAACATAATATTTTGCAAATTTTATGTAATCTAATGAAGTTCGAAAAGCCGTGTTTTGGTTCAATTTTATCCATGATTTAATAAACTAATAAGTATTTTCTTTTATTTATTTCCATCGTTAAACAGCTGACTCAATTTTGAGTTTGCGATTACTAATGTTCAACTCCGTCATCTTGTAATTTCTTACCCAATGCAGAAGACAAGAAAAATCCTACATCAAATATTGGGAGAAATTTGCTTTTCTGGGAGGATGGAACTGATCAGCATTTGCTTTACATGGAGAGGAAAACCTCCCACGGTTAGTCTGATGGCAAGGGGACTCTAATCCATGAATCCGTCTACAACTCAGGATATTTTACATTAGCACTGTGGTCATTGCGACCTGGGTGCGGTATTCGTGACGACCAGCGATTGGTGGGATTCAAACCCGGGTCACCTCATTTCGATGCGAGTGCTCTATCCCCTTAGCCATTACGGCACAATCAATATGATATTATCGATATCCATGTTTTAATGAGTCTATTTATGCAGTTTCTCTAAATGGGGTTCTTTAAATGGTGTAACGAACAGGGGATAGAGCGTTCGCCTTCCAATGCGGCTAACTGGATTCGAATCCCAGTCGATGCGAATTCCTCATCCGGCTTGCGTCGACCATAGTGTTGACGTGTAATATCCTCAGTCGTAGGCGGATCATAGGTTAGAGTTCCCTTACAGTCAGGCTAACTGTGGGAGGTTTTCGTGGTCGTCCTTTCCATGTAACGCAAATGCGGGTTAGCTCCATCAAAAAGTCCTCCACGAAGGCAAATTTCTCCCAATACTCGATCCAGGAGTTCCCTTGTCTTCTGGATTGGGTTCAAAATTACAAGGCTACGGAGTTGAACATTAGTAGTCGTAAACCCATAAAAATTGGGTCGGCTGTTCAGCGACGGTTATAAAATAAATAAAAATAACGTCGTTAAGGCCGGTATAGCCTGATTGGTAGGGCACTGGGCCCATGTTCAAGAGGTCGTGGGTTCGATCCCCTCCGGACGAAGACTCCCCATGTAGTGAATGGTGACTGTTGCACGTTAAATCTGTAGAGTCACAAAGTCCTCCATGTTCCCATAACAAATCATGCCTCTGAGGATACTGATCCAGGAGTTTTCTCGTCTTCTGGATTGGTTCAAAATTACAAGACTACGGGGTTGAACATTAGTTGTAATAAACCCAAAATTGAGTCGGCTGTTCAACGATCAGTACGCATAATATCAGTACTTTGAAATATTATACCCCACATATTTTCTATAACCTTATTAAGTTTAAATTGAGTCGTATTGAGGGTGCCCTGAATCACAATATATTGTAAAATTTCTGAACCCTAAAACAGTTGTTGCATAGAGCCGTGTTTGGGTTCAACTTGTGTAATAATATATTGAAAAATTTCTGTGCTATTAAATATTAATTAAGTGCTTAAAAAGTTGTTAAATAAAACCTGGTTTCGGTCAATTTGAATCATAATTTTGGTATCGTGAATCATAAAACACTGCGATGCTTTTGCGCTCTTAAAAAGGTTTTAAAGAGGACCGTGTTTCGGTTCAATTTGAATTATAATATTGGTACATTGAAACAAATAATCTTGAAAAGATGGCAAACATAATCGTTATTCGTTTCAAATTGAACCATAACATTCCTGCAACTATAATATCAGGTCATTTTCAACAATCGTAATAATGTGTTAAATAGAACCGTTTTTCGGGTTCAGGTTAAACCATAATATTGATGCATTGAAACATATTTTCTTCCAAATATTGTACAACCTTAATAAGCTGTTTATTATAACAGTGTTTCCATTTAAGATGAATCATAGTATAGAGTAATTAAAATTACGATAATATGGTCCAAATGGGCACCATATTAAGGTTGCATCAAACTATCTATACTATATTTAAACATGATGCGAAATTTCTAAAAATGTAATTGGTGTCACAAAAGAATATTTAATAGCATAAACCATAAACTAAAATTAATTAAACAAGGAATCCATAAAATGAAGTTAGATTTAATCCAATTTAAATTGATTTTGAAATTAATAATAAACAGTTTCCCCGTCCTTCCAAGACGTTATAACAAATGGAACTTAATGTGACAGCGTTTCATTTCCATCTGACTTAAACAATGAAGTTGATAATTTTAATTTGGCTCTTGAAGTGATAGATAATAATAATAATTAAATTTTTGATGTATGAGCCCTTTTCTTTACAATTTGAAACATCATTGGCATCATTTACAAAATGTCGTAATTCATTTTATGATGGATAATGATAATAAAAAAGATATTGAAATTGTGATTAGAGAACAGGTTTTATCATTAATATTATTGAACCTAAAGGTTATACTTCAGTTAAACAATTTTGCATTTTTTTGAAAAGTGTAATATTTTTCTGTTATTTTCAAGTGTAAAATAAAAACAGATACGTGTTAGTTTTATTATTATAATTTTTCATCTAAACTAGAAGGCTCCGCTCATTTTTTCCCATTGCTGATTGTTTTTTTCTTCTAAACAGTCAGTATTTTTCCCAAACTTCGTCGGTATATTGGTTATTAAAACACATAAGAATTACGATTTTGTGTGATAACATTGTATTAAATGCTAGACGTAAAAAATGAAAGATCGCATTGATTTTTAAAAATGATCGACTGTTGTAGAAATCAAATTGAACTTAGGAATACACATTGTGCGTCCCAATAAAAAAAAGGAATTTAAAACTAATTTTAATTGTTAATGAGATTTATAACTATATAGCAGTTCTAAAAGGAAAGGTTTTTTTAATCGCACTTGAATAAATTTTTTGTATTTCTAAAAACACAATTGTAAATGTCAAAATCTGAAAACTATTAATCTCCCTCTATTTTGGTACTTTTAGACAGCAACTTAAGCATGAGCTTTCAACATTATGATCTCAAGGGAGATGAATAATTTTCTCTGCAGCAATGGATAAATAGTTATTATTTAAGGCAAAAAAAGTGAGAAACAAATTCCGCAAAATCACTTGAAAATACTATAACTTACAAACAAATTAGAATTAAGAAAAATCGCGTCAAGTTAATAAATAGAAATAGCCCTTTCGAAACATTAAATTTCAATTCTGCAGTTGAAATACTGAGGGCTATAAAACAACCAACGCGATATTTTTTACAATAAGTTTTACAGTAAGAAATATCTTCCAAGTAATAGAAGCCCTTTTGATACTTCGCTATCTCGAACTAACTATCGAATGTTAATATTTTTTATTTTGTCTAACTCCTTGCACATTTTTTCTACATACTTACGCTACTGGAAGGATAACGCGTTTTCATTGTAGAGCATTATTTACTCATTTTCCTTTCAAGTAATTTTGAGTTATGATGGTGATGATAATCGGCCACCTAGATCATGCGATTTAACACTGATTGAACTTTATCTTTAGAATTTTTAATATCTAAGGCTTATGCTACCAAACCCATAATCACTCACTCTTTAAAGGAATACATTGTATCAACGCAACTTAGCCACATTTATACTGGAAGGTAACTGAAATTTTAATGAAAGGATGTGCACTTCCCATTAAAACCGTGGTCATTCAAATATTGATTGATTCCCAGGTCATGTAATTTTGGGTTATGGTCATAATAGACGGCCGCCCAGATCATGCAATTTAACACTGAGGGAACTTTATATTTGGAATTTTTTACTGACTAAAGTTTATTCTATCAAACTCATGGCCACTAGCACCTTAAAAGAGAGAAATGAGCGCTGTATCAATAAATTTTTATCACATGTATGTAGAAGAGTCTTTAGAAATTTGATTAAAAGGGTACGTACGTGGCAAAAAATTCCACGGAAGCCCTTAACCTACGATAATATTTCATAAGTATCCCTATACTCTTTACTTGAATTAATAAAATAAAAATAATTTTTTTAAAATTTAAAAACGTACGATTTTCATTAAGGTTGCTTTTTACATGATTTTTGGTTATGCTATGTTTCATTCTTACCTGATAATATTTTGTTCGAAAGAATAACAGAGCTAACTTAGCTTCCTTTTAAGTCCACTAAGTCAAAAACCCTCTTCAAAAGAGATTTTTCTAATATAAGGAGTTTAACAGTCTTCTGAGTTGAACCCATAGTTACAATGCTATGATGAGGAATGTTTCTTGTTTCTAATCCATTAGTCTGTCATTGTGGTGAAAATTTCATTATAAAGTGTAACTTGCTTTACATGTGAATCAACAAAATAAAAAATTTTTTAATATCCCTAAATTTATTTACGGTATTTTAATTTTGAGTTTAATTATAATGTGATTTAATATCTATACTGTGAAAACACAGATGAAATTCTCAATAAAATTAATTTTTCTATCATCTATCATTAAATATAAAAGTATTTTCTGAAGAGCTAGATTTTATTTTTGCTCTTTCTGAGAAATATCCATTTTGTTTCTAAGGTTAACCACCACTTCATTGAAAAATTAAGTTTGTTGCCATATTCCGGATAATAAATCTTCAAATGTTTCTGGCATCAGGCCTGGCTGCAGCCATTAGCCTTTAAGGAATTTAATGCATTTTATTCTGCTGCTATCTTGAATGCTCTCAAAGGATAATAGCGAGAGACTTGGCTTTTCGAACGAAGAAAAATCACAAATGAAGGCCATAAAAATACAGTCGAATCTAGAATTATAATGGTAGCAGAAAGTTTTCTATCTTTTTTGGCAGCGTTTTGAACTTCTTGGAATGTTGCCACGAATTCAAATATTTCCAGTGATTTAATTTGCAGACGATAGTTTTAAGTAATTATCTTATAACACATAATTAAATATGCGACATTTTTATTTGATAGGAATGCTATTAACTGGATTGAATTTTTAGCAAAAACACTAAAAATGTTTAAAATAATTTATTCGGCAATGATTTCACACCGGTTTCATTTAATTATTACCATTTACTTTGAGTTACTGATTTAAAACTCGGGGCATAAATGTCAGTTAAATATTCTTTCGCATTCCGTGTTTTTATTAATTGGAATAACAGAGTAAATTTATTTGTGTTAGATATTTTTTTTCATAATCATTGCATTTTATCTTTAATAATTTGTGTATTTTTGTGCATTTTTAAAAAGTATACATGTATTTTCAAAACATCACACATGATAAGAATGATTAAAGGTTCAGAAAATCAATATTGAATCGCTTTTTATGAATAAAATTCTTAATGCTTCCTTTCAAATTAAGCAAACAATACTATAAAAGTAATAACAAAAAGTCTCTTTTTGTTTATAGATTTTTTTCTTTTCAGATTTTAATGTATAGATTATTATGTTTTATAGTTATTATTATTTATATATTATTATATATATATAGTTATTATGTTTTTCTACAGATTTTTTTCCTTATAGATTTTGCTTATGTAAACTTTAAAAAAATTTTCAGCTAAGTGAATTTTAATATACACTGAAGAGCCATTAAATTAGGACCATCCTGCTAGTAACATGTAGGACCACCTTTAGCCCTCAAAACTGCTAGCACCCGCCGTGGCATTGATTCCACAAGGTGCTGATAGGTAGTCTGAGGTATCGGGAACCAAGCGCTCACCAACTGGTCCTGCAATTCCCTCACATTGCGAGGGGGTAGCGTGGCAGCACGATTTTGGTTTTCCAAGTAGGAGCACAAATGCTCCATTGGAATTTGGGGGCCAAGACATGACTTGAAAGTCATTGGAAGGTTCCTCGAACCAATCCATGACGATTCGACCCTTATCACATGGTGCATTATCCTGTTGGTAAACACCATCCCCCGCATGAAAAACTGTTGCCACGAATGGGTGAACCTGGTCTGCAACTATGTTAAAGTAGCTTACAGACGTCAGGGATTGTTCTATGAGGATTATGGGTCCTTATGTGCCCCATGAAAACATTGTTCCTGGACGAGAAACCATGAAAACCTGGGCGAGCCCATTATTATAGATGGAGGGTGGTCATAATGTAATAGTTTAAAGTTTCAACAGCCGTAATATGTTTCTATATTAAACCTTATACGCATTGATCTTAAATTAATTATACGTAACTATAATTCAACGTGAATAGAAACATTGTTCAATTTAACACCTTATTTAAGTTGCAGTAAACTTGCATTGTTCTAAGGGGCTAATATTAAGGTTCAACAAGCCTATTTCTCTGAGAGTGTAGCGAACCGAGATTACTTGACTTATCATGCCATTTTACCTAGCGTCAATAGCACTAGTTTTAGAATAATTCATTCAAGATAAATCTTAACTATCACTCTATATAAAATAAATGCAATTTTATAAGCTTAACAAGTGATATATAGCTTTTATAAAATGCGTTTAGTAATTAGAAAGCTTAGTGGAAGTTAACAAGTGGCTTTCTAAAGAAGCATAAAAGCTTGGGCCTTAAAAACATGTCATGGTTATCAGTACAATGTAAAAAATTTTGTTTATACTTTATGTTGAGGTAAAAAAATTTTCAGTGCATGTAGTCACTTATTTTATTTACTTTTTTAACATTTTATTGTCATTTACTTTTTTTTAATGACAGCACAGATTTACGCGAACATTAAAATCAATTTATGACTTCATTGCAAAACAATTTCGTTTAAAAAACAAGCCATTTTTTGCAATATATTTAATATATTCGCATAATTGTTTTTCGAACAGTTGTTATATTTTCAATTTCGTGTATTTTTTGGCGTGATACGTACAATTCTGTACTTAAAAATGTGTTCAGTCAAAAATAGCGGCAACTATACACCAAAATTCTTTGCAATGTATAGATAACTGTTTTTGCTAACAGTAGTTTAATAGTTTTGCTTCAAAATACTGTTTCTGATTAACAAAATGTGGTTTAATAGTTTTGATGTATTTTATAAGCTTAGGCCCTTTGTTTATGTTTTATATTTAATTTTTCACAAACTTATGGGTGTTAAGAGATCAGCTTAATTTTTTTGTACCATTTTGTATTAGCAATCAATGAAATTCTTCATTGTTTCCTTAAAACTGTAAATTTTTATTTCTGCCTTGAATTTTACAGAGCTTTGAGAAAAATTCGACTGCTGTTAATAGCATTCTAATAAAACTGGAAAAAGTAAAATAGGTATTCCATTAAAACGTCTAGTTTATTTTGTTTTTATTTTTGAAAGTGTTAAAGACAAGGAAATTTATTCTCGAACCATACAAGAATAATTTATATTACACAACCTCAACTTATAAGAACTTTTTTTTTATCTATAGAACAACTTTAAAAAAATTTGACTAGTTATACTCTTTCGAGGGTATCTTTTTCTATTATTTTAATGAAATCTGATACTCCTCTTTTTCTTTTATCTTTTCTGTCTGATCATAAAATGTGTGTGAGATTTTTTGGGTAGTTGCCAATGCTACAGAAGTTATATAGTTTCGAAACAAAAGTTTTATAACTTTGCTGAAGTAATGAGTTATAAAAAATAAGGATTCACGAAAAAATAAAATAAATATATTTACATAAATTATTCAAAACTTTCCTACATAATATTTGGAATGAAATACCATAAATTTTGGCATAGTAATTTTTTTTGTTTCAAAATATTTTTATGATTAGAATACCGATACTAAGAAGATAAATTTGCTGGAGCTTTCTCCTTACGGAAAATTTAAAATTTTATTGACGAAATAATATAGATTGATGGAATTATGCGTTTCTTAAAATTTAAAGCTATGTATCGAATGTGAAAAAATGTCTCTCTAGAAATAATTCTAGAACTACTAGAATAATCCTAAATTTCCTAGAATAATCATAGAACTTCTAGAAATAGTTTTATAAACCCTAGAAATAATTCTAGAACTCTTTGAGGAAATTACTAGCATAATTTTAAATCTCCTATAATTTTCAAACTTTGAATGAAATAGCTTGCATAGTTTCTGAGTAATTTATTTTTAAAAAAGTGGTATTCTTAAAATTTGACTTTTCAAGAACGATTAGAATGACTTCGTTTATCTCTTTCATTTTGTACTTTAAAATAACTTAATTTAAAAGGAAGTAGAAATTTGCTTACCTTATAATTTGAAATTCTTTCGACTATCCTTAAATAAAATATTAAAAAATATTAAATGAAAATTAAAAACTATTTTTCGCATGGAATTGTCTTCTGTTCGCATGGAAGGTTCTGTTGAAAAATGTAACATTTTTGTCTTAAGTTTTTTTTATTACACCTTTAAAAGTAATATTAAATAAAATTAAACACAATTTTTGAAGTAGCTCTTATAGAATTAGAAAAATATTGCTTTAAAATTTAAAAGAAACTTTCGCTGAAAACCTGTCAAGATTTTTGAGCATTTACAGAAGTTATTTTGCACTGCGCATGCGCTAAAAAATTTAAATTTTTGGCAAAAAATAAAAATTGTCTGATTTGAAAATATTGAAAATTTAAAAAGTTTCGAACTCTTTTCTGAGTAATTTTTGTACTTTTAAAGAAAAAGCTCAACATGATATGGGTTTTTCCACAAATTTTATTTTTTGCATCATAATACAGAATTTTACAACAAATGATAATACTTTAGAATAATCGTCATTGCACCAAAATGTGATGGAATAAGAAAAAAAGAAACATGTGAAAGAAAACAAATATTTATGCGAGATGATCCTCCAATTGCTGTTGTCACTTTTAATAAATCTCGTTTCCTATTACAAAATAAAGTTTGTGGAAAATCCCATATCGTCTTTAGATTATCCAGACAAAGTGTGCCTTTCCGTCTTATTTCGTAACTTAAAAAAATCTGCACTAAATAATTATCATGCTTAAAGTCACCTATTGAAGATGGATCCAAGATTGAGATTGACTTTAAGATTGACTTTAAGATTGAGTCCTAGAATGTGAAGATTCGATCATTAGGTTAAAAGTTATTCAGAGTTGTTCATTTTTTATTTTGCAAACGTACATTAATAAATGATTTAAAAGAAATTTGTTTTCGCAGCAAGGGAAACAATGATATTTATTTTAAACGTAACAGTAAACATATTTACATTCTTCCTTATGAAGAAACGCATTTAATAAATTTATACAAGAAACATAAAAAAAAAATTAAAAAATAAATGCAAAATATTTTGAGTGTTAAAGAAATATCAAAGCGTACGAAAACATAGCAATCTTTACTACATAAACGAATTAAGATATCAAAGAAAATGCAAGTTCGAAAAAATTAGATTTGATCGGAAAGAAAATATTATTAAAACGTGTTTACTGAAAGAAAATGCTTACCCAAGCAAAAATTTTCAATTAAAAAAAATAAATACATAGATTTTTTTTAATAAAAATGCTAGCTTTTTTGTTGATAGACAATATTATTACATGTTAGTAAGGCAATGAAAATAAAAATAATTTTTATCAAAATATCTGTTGAAATATAATTTAAATTTAATTATTCAAATTCAAAATTTATATCGAAGCATGACAATTATTCTTAAGTAAAAGTAAAATCAATCTTGAAAATTTTTTTTATACTCTACCTATAAGCTAGAAGACTGTATTTTGCTTTTAATTCCGGTTTAAGTAAAAATGTTTCGAAATTTTTGAAACACATTTTCAGGGGACACTTAAAGTTATTGCAGAGTCAATTTGAAAATTCGTATTAAACATCAATATGGTTTCAAAACTGTAAAAATGGAAAAATTTTAAAAAATTAAATTAGCGATCGCAACGAACTATAGGGGGCGTTGTTGTATGAATCGAATACCTGCAATTTCTATATGAACAATCATTCAGTTACTATGGAGACGTCTTTAGTGTAGCATGTAGCATTGTAACGTTCCTTTTTATTGTGGCTTATTAAATTTAAATAAGAAAAATGTTTGATATTCTTTCTTATGCAAACGAAAACAAAATGGTATCGCTTTTTTTAGAGAAGGAACATCCAAAGCACATCAGAAAAATATTTGTAAATAAACAGAACAAAATATGTATCTTCTTATTAGAGTTAAAACCTAATGCACGAGAAAAAGCTCTACTAAATTTAATGATGTAACGTGAAAGGTCTATTTAAACTTTACATTCCGTAGTTTTAAGAATCATATTACTTCAAGCATTAAAATAAGCAAGCAAGTATACATTAGCCTCATAATTTTATATAATTTAATTTTGTAAAAAAGAGTTTTTTGACAAAAATGTTTATTAAAAAATTTTAAGTTTCAATAAAAATCATTATTTAGAAACTAAAAAACGTAAAGTAAAGAATGCTTACGAAACAAAAAAAAAACTATTCTAAAAATTCCTCACATTAAAATAAAAAACTATCATATTTTTTGTTTTTGTTTTGCCTTGTTTTTTTTTTATATATTCATAATCGAACGTAGAAAACCATTCTATAGAATATTATCATCAAATAAGAAAAAAAAATTTTGCAAGTAAAATTTTTTATTTTATAAATTATAACACTTGCCTGCTTTATAAATCCGGAGAATTCCAAAATGATATGTTCTTCATTTGAAAACTTTATTCTCGAGTAATATATACACAGATTATCCCTTCATTACTTTGAGATGACATACCACACAATAAAATTTTATAATTGCAAGTTCTCGATATGAATTTCAATATGTAACTTAAAAACAGAATAGCTGAATTCTTGTTGAATTTTTGGTACTTAGACTAACGTATTAACGCCACCGCAGCAAAAGTTGCTCTAATGCGCCAATAAAGAGCAATCCTGTTGTTCACACGCAGTTATCTTTTGGATTCCTTGTTGCCTTGTTGTTTTCTGATTTTTGACGCAATTTTTTAGTGCTACGAAAATGCGTCTTTGGGAATAGCCAAAAACAGAACAAGATGCAATTTTATTTTTTTAGAAGCGAAATATTCTATTAAAAAAAACGAAAATATACCAATTCCCATGATATTAAAGTTTATCTTTTTAAACGCACGTTTTGGAAATGTTATTTCATTTGGAATCTTATTTATTAGAGTTCATATGGCGACAGCATCAGGTGAAAGAAAATAGGGATTGTTTTGAATCTATGTTAAATTCTATAATGGCCCATTTTCCACCGAAATCCGATTGACGAATTTGATTTTAAATAAAGTGTTTTGATTTTAAATAAAATGTTTTATTTTATGATTTGTCACAAAAATTTCAGGTGTAGATTGGCGGCTTTTAAAAACCGCCAAATCTGTAGCTGTGGTGGCGTTAATACGTAAGTAAAGATTTTTTATTCCATACTTTTCTGAATCATATTACTTCAAATATTAGAATATGCAAGAAGCATACATAAACACATAATGTTATACCATAAAAGTTTTCAAAAAAATTTTTTAGCAACAATTATCAAAAAATTATAAGCTAAAAAACGTAAAATAAATAATTCTTAGGATGAAAAAACGATTTTAAAAATTCCTCCTATTAAAATAAAATCTTTCATATTGTTTCTTTTCTTTATTCTACGTCTATTTATTTATTCTCTTCTTTATATACGTCTGATTAAGAACTATAGTTCTTAATCAGACGTAAAAAACCATTCTGTAGAGAAATATCATCAAGCAAGAAGAAAAAATTATTTACAAGCAAATTTTTTATTATAAAAATCATAACACTCACCTGCTTAATAAGTCCGGAGAATTCCAAATGAAATGTTCTTCGTTTGAAAATTTAATTTTCAAATAATATATACATAGATTATCCCTTCATTACTTTTAGATAGCATATCTCACAGCAAAATTTTATAATTGTACGATCTTGAAATGAATTTTAATATGTAACTTAAAAACAGAATAACTGAATTCTAGTTGAAATTATTCTTTCAAAACTAAAAAATACTTACCAAGAAAACGATAAAAATTTATTAATTATCAGCACAAATGATATTATTTCAAGTAATTCGGATGATTCCTCATTGTTGTTTTCCAAATTACATAGATATAGAGATATATACTATTCTATAAAGAAGGATAATATTCTATAACTATTACAGTTCTGTACGTTCTGAATTCACATTTATTCATTGGGATGAAGAAAGCAATGTTGACTTCGCTTTAATTTGTAATGAATTGAAGACAGAAAAAAAAAATTTATTTTACCGTAATACACACATCTGTAACAGTATGCGATCCCGAAATCGGAAGTTATCAGTTGCAAGTTTGTTGATAATAGAAGTTAAAAATTATTAAGGAATTTTTCTTTAAATGTTTGGCGTGTTCTGTTTCTGAAAGATTTACCAATATTATGGAGAGTTTTTTCAAGTTCTTCTGTCTTTTTCTAAGTGAAATTTTGCTTCTTATTTGCAGCTAAGAAAATAGCGTCTGATTATGCCAATGATTTTGATGGAACTAAATGAAAACGTGATAAATTAATGTCTGATATTTACAGGCTCTCGCTAGAGGGCGTACTCGAGCGTTGCGATCGCGAATTTTGAACATTCTGAGTTTTGGAAAATAAAGGTCAACATAGACAAGTGGTTAACTTACAAGGAGAGTCAACTTCACTGATTTTACTGCATTAGAATTAAATACCGAAACTGAAAAAATTTGTTTATGACTGAAAATTGCGAATTAAAACAAAGTTTTAGGGAGGTATATTTTTTCGAATTCTTATCATCTTCATCCTCTATACTCCCCATAATTTGTATCACAGCAAAACAGGTATTTTAGTATTTTAATCAAAATTAAACTTAATATAGTTCTACAATTGCAGTTATTAATAATAAAACAAGAAACATTGCGACGAGCAAAAATTGTTTAAGAGTGAAGATTATGAAAATCACTATGAATTGTTCATTAATTAGAATCATTAATTGAATTAAAACGAAACAAAGGGTATCTTTTTTTTCCTACTCACATCTTTTTCATTCGAGAGAATTAATTTATATCACTAACATGTAAAAAAAAATTTACTATCCATTTTGACATTTTAAACCAAATTAAATAACTTAATTTCACAATTACTACATACTAATATTTGAACTAATCATCAAAGACAATAAAAATTGTTTATAACTGAAAATTATGAAAATATTTATGATTTAAAACAAAACGAAAACAGAAAGCTATTTTTTTTCTTCAAAATCTTCGAAGTCAATTTCTAGAGCTGAGAGCAAACAAAAATATTTTTTTGTTATCAAACTTTACAATTTAAACAAAATTAAACTTAATTTTATAATTACTGTTTAGAAATATTACAGCTATCGAGACAAATAAAAATTGTTTTTAATTGGATTCTATTCAAATCTACACAAACATGCCAAAGAAAATAAATCCTACTAAATAGTAATTTTCTAATTTAATAACTTCAATTTGAGTAATTGTGTTAGAAAATAAGCTAATTAAAAAATCTAACTCCTACACTAGAAATAGGTTGACACTTCAAAGAACTTTGATTCATTATCTTTCCCATATTATTTGATGAAAGTTTCAAAACGCCTCCATAATTGCAAATAAAAACATCAATGATTATGAATGATTATTGTTGTTAAAGAAGTTTATAACGTTTTTAAAAAAATAAAGAGAAAGGAAAATAAACTTTCATAAACTATTTTTAAATATATTTTAACTGTCCTAATAATCTTGATAAGAATTCAAATCATTCGTTTATTTTATTTTTCAAATATATTATAAAAAAATCTTTGGACACTTACAGTTTATAAATTGTAAAGGCTGTAATTGCACAGAATTTTTTTAAATGCATATATTCTTTAATTTGTAAAAAACATAGATAACATGTTAATTAAGAAAAAAAGCAAAGATTCTTAACGTCAGAAGCAAAAATATTAGGCTTGGCTCTTAATGAATGTCATGTAAAATAATTAAGAGAATCTCGATATAATTATTGGAGAATCTTTAATAATCTCGATGAGTATTCAAATCTTTTGTTTATTATATTTTTTTTAAAAAACAAATTCTACAAAAGACTTTGACGCTTACAGTTTATGAATTTATAAATTATTAACACTGTAACTGTAAAAGAATTTTTTAAATGCGTATATTATTTGATTCTCGAAAAAAGAGATAAAAAATATTTTTCATGTCAATTTAAAAAAACAAAGATTCTTCACGTTAGAAGCAAAATTGTTAGGCTTGGCTCTTAATGAATGTCATGCAAAATAATTTGCATAATCTAAATAGAATTATTGGAGAATCTCTAGCAATTTAGATAAGTATTCACACCCTTCGTTTATTTATTTATTTTTTCAAAATACATTATAAAAGAGATATCGGCTCCTACAATTTATGAATTTATAAATTATCAGCATTGTAACTGCATAAGAATTTTTTAAATCTGTATATTCTTTACTCAAAAAAGAGAGATGGAAAATATTTTTCATGCTAATTAAAAAAAAACGATTCTTAACATTCAGAAGCAAAATTGCTAGGGTTAACTCTTAATGAATGTCATGCAAAATAATTAAAATAATCTCGATTATTGGAGAATCTCTAATAATTACGATAAGTATTCAAATCCTTCGCTTATTTCATTGTTTTTTCAAAATACATTATAAATAAGACATTGACTCTTACAGTTTATGAATTTATAAATTATCAGCACTATAACTGCATAAGAATTTTTTTAAATGCGTATATTATTTAATTGTCAAAAAGAGAGACGAAAAGTATTTTTCATGTTAATTAAAACAGATAATTCAGTTTATTGAAACATACTAAATTTTTTTTCACGATTACAATTCAGATTTTTATTTAAATCACTTGTTTTTAAATTATAATTTAAATCACTTGATTTTGTTTATAAAAAATCATTAGTTTAAACAGCTTGATTATTAAAAAAAAAAACATTTTTAAATCAATCGATTTCTTATAAAATCATATTTCTTAAGTCTAATTTCATTGATGTTGAAAGTTTTATATGAAGAAATAATGTTTTAATTGTTATTTGATGCTTAAAATGAACTCTTAAAAAANCCAGAAGACAAGGGAACTCCTGGATCAAGTATTGGGAGAAATTTGCCTTCGTGGAGGATTTTTTGATGGAACTAACCCGAATTTGCGTTACATAGAGAGGAAAACCACGAAAACCTCCCACGGTTAACCTGACGCCAAGGGGACTCTAACCCATGATCTGTCTACCATTGAGTCATTGAATTTACATCATCACTGTAGTCGGTGCCAGCCGGGTGCTGAATTCGTATCGACCTGCCATTGCTGCGATTCGAACATGGTTCGCCTCATTGGAAGGTGAGCGTACTATCTGAGCCACCACGGCTCTATTAAGTTGTCATTGCGAAGGATTAAGGTTCGATTCGCACAGGCGTCTTGAAGCCCACCCAGCTTTCAGGTCACTGTATGCATATCAGATCTTCTGCGAAGACGCGGATCACATTGCAGCAGATATTGCCATTGGTCACGGAATTAAGGAGCCATAGCTTTTATGAACCCTTGGCTCACAACGGGCTGTTGCGGGAATGCTCTTCTTTAAACTAACACTAATTTATTTAAGTTTTCGATCAAAACAGATTTCAAAGAAAAATTAATTCTGATTTTTAAATAGCTTCTTGGTGTTTCTATACATTTAAAAGTTTATTTCCTCCACTGGTTCGAAATACTACTTAACATTTCCCTAATATCAAGATTGCTATTATATTTTAAATTGAAGAATAGCTCCATTCAAATGCTTTATTTTGATGTCCCAAACGTAACACAAATTTTGCATTTAAAACTTTCGTTCATATACAAAAGACTTTTTATAGTTAACTAGTAAGAAGAAGTTAAACTAGTTGGAAGGAATATATCAAAGATGTTTTAGGATTTCTAAGTTTTCAAAAAAAAAAAAAAGAGAGAGAGAGAAATAACTCAGTTTACGAATCTAACTGCTAACGTCAGAATCGGAATTTAAACCTGCACTGAGAAAGAAAGAATGGTTAAAGCTACCAGAAAATGACAAAGTATACCGTGTTCCCGTCTCTATAGCAGGAATACCAAAAAGCTCGGAAATTTTTATCGAAGCCCTTAAATAATGATTTTGGTAAATTTAACGAGAAATATGCTTTTCTAATGTTTAATAAAGTTTGGTAATTTTGGTTTGATGGGATTTGGTTGTTGGTTTTGGTTTGGTTTGGTTGTATGGCTCTGGAGCATGGCATAAAAACCATTTATTAGCTTAAATTTATTTTTCAGTTTTCTATTTTTAATTAAATGTTCAGTAATAATAACTATAATTTTAAAAACCAGAATTTCTGATAAATTGTAACCTTATGAACGCAAAAATTATCAAATGAATGGATTATATAGCCTATATTTTGGTTTTATTTAGCCAGAATTATTGATTTTTTTTTAAAAAATAGAAATGTTTTTCTTACACAGTTGGGTAATTTTACAAGAATTTATTTTTCCGTGTGGGATGATAGGTAGACGTTTTTATTCTCTGATTTTCAGGTTTTAAATTTAAATTATGTTGAAAGTCAATATCAATTGCCTCAATTTACTTTTTAATAAAATAATATTTTGAAAAAGTTAAAATAGTTATATGACTTTATTAATTTTTAACTTTCAAACGAATTTTCTTGCTTTCAATTTAAATATTTAATTTTTTTAATTTAATGTTGTGCAACATATCTTTTTCTGTGGTTATTTATAAATTTGATAGTACTAGTTTGATTAATATAAAAAAAGGGGAAAAAAGTCCTATGCTAAAATCTATACTTTATATAGTTTGTATCGATTACTAATTCTTAAACTAATAATCTTAATTTAGTTTTTATATCTAATTTGATTTGATCTAATTGTTGTTGTCGTATGCCTTTAAGGCAAAGTAGGCATATATCTTCTTGTTTTCCAGTGGCGCCATCTATTGCCCAGAGTTTAAATTCTGTCACACACATACGCAAACGCACGTTTATAGGGCGGACCCATTCATCCACAGATCGCAAGTTTGAACAGAACCAGAGAACTATCTAACTCCAATTCAGCACTCCCGGTGGTAGGATTTGTTATGGGAGCATGGAGGTCTTTGTGATCCGACAAATTTAACGTGCATCAGTCATTATTTGTTAGTCGGGGAGTCTTCGGATCCGGTGGAGATCGAACTTACAACCTCTTAGACTTGGGTCTAACGCTCTACCAAACACACTATCTCGGTTATATTTGATCTAGTTCAGTTCGTAATATCAAGTTTGACCCAATACTTAATATACCAAATATGATCTAATAAATATCTAATTAGACCTAATTCCTAATATCTAAGTTTGTCTTATTTCTTTTATCTCATTTTTTTCTAATTCCTTAAATGTCTAATTTGATCTTATTTATAATATCTAATTTGATATAATTCTTAATATCTAATTTGATAAATCATGATATATTTTTAATCTAATTTTGTTTAAAATTCTTAATATCTGATTTGATTTAATTCTCAAATTCTACATTGATCTATTTCTTGACATATAATTTTTTTTTCAAATTCTAATATGTAATTTTTATTCATTTTTTTGGCGATTGAGTTTTAATTTTTAACAAGAACCAATGCTATGTAAGATCATTTCGAAGTAATTACATCACGTTCTTATTGTATTATGCAATTACATTAACATGAATATTTTTAATACATGAAAATAAACTAATCCCTCGCTGGTACTGCTTTTTGAATGAAAAAAAGACAATTATTTTGCAATCAAAATTTATCGTGTAACTGAAAATAAACTAACGTCGAATCTTTCTTGAAAGTGTTGATGCTGAAAATTAATCTTTACTTATCGCGAATTTCACACGCCGGTAGTAATTATTTTCTCCATCGATAACATCGGAAGACATCCCCTGCTCCGAAGTTATTAACCACCATGAAATCAATTCGCTTAAATTTGTTCTTTTATGTCTGCAGTTGCAATAATTAATGTAGATATCTACACGTAATTCTATTAACACTGAACATTTAACCATTATAATTTACCTATATAAAGCTAACCTTGATATTCAAACTGATTAAATCATATTTGCCTCAAACTTTAATATAGTTAATGTTAAGTTATTTTTTCATTTTAAATAGTGTAATGAATAGATATATTTCTCATATGTGGTCCCATGAACTCTGGTATTTCTCCATCTATTGGTTATACTTTAATTATTATTCATTTAGTTAGGTTGTCTTTGGCAATACTTTAAATAATGTTAAATAGTTAGTTATACGGAAGTATTTATTTAGAATAATTCTGTATTTTTAAAAAAACAAAAACTTAGTTACGATGTAAGTTGCAAGGAATCGCTTGAGGTGTTCTTAGATTTATTTTTGGTCATTTTTAAAATGGCTGTAGAAATTTTACATAGAAACGGTGCTATAGTGCCGCATACTGTCATAACAATTATCGGAGACGAGACATGATTTTTTAGAATAATGCCATGTATACGCGACCGGCAAAGTATGAAAAATGAGAAGTATTACATACTTTGCCTAGGCATTATATATAATGTCGGATGCTATTTAGGCAAAGTATGAAATAAACACGTCCTGATAAGGTTATTATGTAAATGATGTGCATGTTACTGTGAATGACCGAAGTCGGTGGTTGTTGACTTTCCCCGGTGAATGCTGACAATCACGTAGTCGCTTTAGTGAATGTCCGAATTATTTATTACATCCGATTTCATATTAATTAATTAGTGGATATAAGTACATTTATTCTATATTTTAATACTTACTGACGATAGATTAGAAGAAACATCAGTGTTTGGAGTATCGGGCAAATGCATACCAGGCAGTGGCCCTTGACCTTAAAAAAACGTCAGTGTAGGGTATACCTGGCAAATGTATACAGGGCAATGGTCTACTCCAAACACTGATGTTTCTTCTAATCTATCGTCAGTAAGTATTAAAATAT
>NC_092205.1:78436755-78489088 GCF_043381705.1 Parasteatoda tepidariorum | reverse complement strand
TATAAATATATATATATATATAGTTTTTTGTCGAAATGTCTTTAAAAACTCTTTAAATTTTGTTACATTTCCAATACATACTATATGGAATAATAGCTGAACGTGCATAAAAAATTACGGAGGTTACACTGGTGATTTATGGTTAAACATTATTATAAGTTTGGAATCATAAACAGCGGGATAATATTCACAGTTCTATTTTTAACTTATTTTTAACATTAAACATACCATAATCGTTCAAAAGACAGGATTATTGTATGTTGTATTGTATTGTAAAGTGTTGGCATGGTTAGTGTTAAAAATATGCTTATTATCTTTTAGTCTGTCTCTAGTCTTAAAAATATTTGTGCTCAACAGTTCCGTCTATTACAATTTATTCTATGAAATAAAAATGGAGGAATAATTTAAAATGAAATAGTCATAAAAATAATTTTCATTATAAATCTCAACTATACTCCGTGAAGGTAGGAATAATTTACGATGTTAGTCTTGAAAATAATTTCGTTTATTAGTTTCTCCTGGTACAGTTTTCTCTGTGAAATGAAAATAGAGGAATAATTTAAGACGTAATAGTTTCAAAAATATTTCTTGTTTAACATTTTCATCTATTCTAATTTCCACTATGAAATAAAAGTTGAGAAAAAATTTAAAATATTGTAGTTACAAATAATTTTGTTTAACAGTTTTGCCTACTTAGAACATAATAATATTAATATTTTTTTTAACTTTTTCATTTATTCCTATTTACACCGTTAAATAAAAACGGAGATGAAATTTAATATATAATAGTTATAAAAATAATTTAGTTCAACTGTTTTGTTTACTCCTATTTACTCCGAGATGGAGGAATTTTTTTAAGTAATTATAGTCATAAAAATAATTTTCCTTGAACAATTAACACTGTGGAATGAAAATAAAGGAAAAATTTAAAGCATAAAAGTCTTAAAAATATCTTTGCTTAATATTTCAGTCTTTTCTAATTTATTCTGCGATGGAGGAATATATTGTTCAACAATTTTGTCAGCTCAAATTTACTCCGAGATGGAGGAATATTTTAAGCCAGTATAGTCATAAAAATAATTTTCCTTGAACAATTAATACTGTGGAATGAAAATAAAGGAAGGATTTAAAGCATAAAAGTCTTAAAAATATCTTTGTTCAACATTTCCGTCTTTTCTAATTTATTATGTGATGGAGGAATATATTGTTCAACAATTTTGTCAGCTCAAATTTACTCCGAGATGGAGGAATATTTTAAGCCATTATAGTCATAAAAATAATTTTTCTTGAACAATTAAGACTGTGAAATGAAAATAAAGGAAAATTTAAAGCATAAAAGTCTTAAAAATATCTTTGCTTAATATTTCCGTCTTTTCTAATTTATTCTGTGATGGAGGAATACATTGTTCAACAATTTTGTCAGCTCAAATTTACTCCGAGATGGAGGATTATTTTAAGCCATTATAGTCATAAAAATAATTTTCCTTGAGCAATTAACACTGTGAAATGAAAATAAAGGAAAATTTAAAGCATAAAAGTCTTAAAAATATCTTTGCTTAATATTTCCGTCTTTTCTAATCTATTCTGTGATGGAGGAATATATTGTTCAACAATTTTGTCAGCTCAAATTTACTCCGACATGGAGGAATATTTTAAGCCATTATAGTCATAAAAATAATTTTGTTCAATAGTTTTCCCTAGAACCACTGCCTCTATGAAATGAAAATGGAGGAATAATTTAAGAATACATAATCTTAAAAAGTTTTGCTCCACATTTCGATCTATTCAAATTTACTTCAAAAATTGAAAAATGATAGAATTTTTTAAGATATAATAGTCTTAAAATAGCAATTTAAAAAATAATTTTGCTCAACAATTTTATTTAGGCCAATTTACTCGGTGAAATAAATATGAAGATCACAGAAATATAGCTTAATTTTTAGCTTTCGCTAGAATACATTTCTTTTTTATATATAAAATAAGAGAATTGTTTTTCAGGGCATGTCAAACACTGGCGTATAAAAACTCTCTTTAAAGTCATTGAAATAGCAATAAATGAAAATAAAATGATCCCAGTATGGTAATTTATGATTACTTTTATGTTCCCAATAAAGCGCAAAGTTTTCTTCTCAAAAAACTCTAAGGGTCTCTTACGTCAAAGGAGAAACTGCAAAGGATAAAAATATCATTTCCTTTGCAGACTGTTTTTCCAGAAAAAAATAGTTTTTTCCCTTGCATTTTGCTTTTTTATATACGGAAAGAAACAAAATAAATAGAGAAATCTCGAGTTTCAATGGTTGGCGAGTTGCATTCATATTTGGCACAAAACGTGAACCAAGGGAAGATGTAATTTCAGATGAGCTCTAACTTACAAATGTATGGTTATTTACTATGTTTTGTGTTTTATGTGTGGTTATGCTTATCTTTTATAGAAATATTCTATTTACAATGAGAAATAGGAAATTTATTATACAGTTACATTTATTATACATATACATAATAAGAACACAGTTTTTAAGAACTAATTTTATACTTTTTATTATCGTTGTTTTATTTATTTTAAAAAAGTTATTTCCTTTAATTACTTTCTAATTAAGTATGCAATTTGGCATTAAAGTATTGATACTATTCAGAGAAAAAAATTCCTAGTGTAATAACCGCACTGTACGGTAATGACATTTCTGGTAAAAAAATCCAGCATAAACCTGGTTAATAAAGCAGTAATAGAAAGACTAGAAATAAGGAAATAGTCACGTTCTGCTATGACGTCAGAGGGCAGTTGGACTTTCTGTAGGATTTGTTTGTTTCTTAGGATAGGATAGATTCCTCGCTCCAACAATGCACTCATTTTAATCTCAACTGTAGATTTCTATCGTTAATTTTTTAAATCATAAAAACATTATAATTTGTCATGAAATATTTCTATTTGCTTTGATACAATGCATCACAAGTTCCATCATTAGGCTTTCAAAACACAAGAGAAGAGAAATCTATTTTAAAATCAAATAAATGATAAAGGCAGATTTCGGACTAGAAGCAAAGCAAGATCTAATTGTAAATCATCCCTCTAGAATTTGTGATGATACGTGATAAATTAATAATTCTTCATTACTTTGCTACAACTAATGATTAATCATTCAAATATGAAACAAGCGTTTGAGTAATATAAGGATACTCAACTTTAGAACTATAATTTGCAACTCCCTAACTACTCGTATTGATTTTGAACTCCTGAAGTAAGTTGAATAATTTTAGCGATTCATTTGCTAGTTTGTTATCTTTCATGAGTTCGTACATTTGTCTTAGAGTTAAGATTAATTGAAGCGAAAGAATAGACACAGAGATTTTAAGTAATTACAAAAGAAATAAAATGAGAATATTTAAAAAAAAACAGTGAATAGAAAGTAAAATAGTGAATAAAAAATAAAAAGAAGATAAATTTAAAAAATACTTCTTAAAATATTTTGTTTTTTCTAAAAGTTATATTTACACGGTTATTTTTAAAATGGATCGCAATAGGCCAGTGGTTTGAGAATCACACTCCAATCTGGAGGTGGTCGTGGTTCCATTCTTGACTCTACTAAGATCTACGGAAGTACATGCAATATATGTACTCGTAAGATCCGTAGAATTGACCGAAAGACTGATGCTGCCATTTATCCGAGAGATTCTCATCTAAGTCGTACTTTCACCGTAGCTGTGCTCTCTCGTCAAACGAATGGTACTGCTTCTTTACTAAATTCGCAAAGGCTAATGGCTGGCGTGTTTGGCTTGTCTAAGTGCCATAGGAAACACCATCAAATTTATTGTACGTATCTTTGCTTTGTGAGAGAAAAAAAAACTGTGAAAAAAGTTCGTTTATTAGTAAGAAAAAACTGCATTTTACTTCATTTTATTTCTATAACACAAATAACTTTTTTTTAAAAATTTGATTTATAAATTATATTTTTTATAAAAAGCTTCACAAAATTTTGCGTACATACAAGGGGTGATCAAATGAAAAGGTACGAAACGACACGGTGGGTACAAATGTAGATATTAATCAAAATATACACCATAGGCCTGAGCACAACGATCCCACTGATGAACAAGCAGCAGGATTCCTTGTTCCCAGAATTCTTGTGGCCGTGACGAGACTCAGTCCTTCACAGCGTCCTTGAGTATGCCGTCCGAGTTGAAGCGCTTCCCTTTCAGGTGTTTCTTCAGTGGACCAAACACATGGAAATCGCAGGGCGACATGTCCGGACTGTAGGGCGGATGGTTCAACGTCTCCCACTTGAACTTGGCCAGTTCCATGTGTGTGACGTGTGGACGCGCGTTATCAAGCAGCAGAACCACACATTCCGAGAGCAGCTAAGGTAGTCTTTTGTTCTTGATGGACCTGCGTAGGCGTCGGAGTATCTCACAGCACACATAATAGTTAATGGTTTTTCTGTGCTCGAGTTTCTGTTCCTCATACGGACTGCCGCATCATTTGGACGCCACTTTTGATAAGAGCCTCTACTCTCTCCTGCGCATGCGGGCGCCCGCGCATGCTCCGACCCCCGTCAGAGACTCCAATCGCATCCCGAGATATCTCGCTACGTTCTCCCATGGCGGAATATGCAAATATGTTATGGCTGTTACGTTTTTACGCCATTTTGTACCTTTTCATTTGATCACTCCTTGTATAGTATATTTGGATCAAACTTTTCTTACAAAGACCAGATTCATCTGTAGGATAAAGTGACAACACACACTTAGAAAAGCATGAACTAAAATGAAAGAAATCAAAATATTTAGAACAAATATTAGAGCAATTTAAACCTCCATGAAGAATCTTTGAGATATATTAGGTAGATCACATTATGATTTACAATTATGCTTTAAGTTGTAGTTGTAAATAATTTAGTTTTGTATCACATTCTATCATAATGTATATCAAGAAGAGATGCGGTATTAAATTACCCAGGAAAACTAAAATTATCTACAAATAAATTGTTTCAACTGTTCGCAGGTTTAAGTGACATCGATTTTTAACTTCATTAAGCANGTGTTCAATGCTTAGGCTCAACCGCTTAACCTTTTCGCGCCGACTGTCACAAATACGTGCCAGCACAAAATCGTATCAATCCGGGTAAAAAGATAAAACTGGTAACCAAAGTAGTTCTATAGCACTTTATTTGTGGGCGGGGTTATAATTGTTAGATTTATTTAATTCGCCATTACTTTAGTTCAAAATAAAATTATTTAGTTATACTTTGAACTAACATAGATTATATATATGATTGAACAAGCAATAGTTAAAGTCAAAGAAAAGTAAGTCTGTCAAATTAGCAACGCCTACATTTAAGCTACCGTTTTTATTTATTTACATCCTGATTCTGATTTTGTGCGAATGCTTTTATGAATCACCCGTCCCCAAGGGTAAGGAATAGAGAATGAAAAATAACTACTAATTTTCCTTTCTTCAACTTTTGCGAATTCTTTTTTTTTATTCTATAAAATTATTTCTAGAACTGAAATATGCACAAATTAAAAAAAACTTTTTTAAAAAAACAATGGTTTTATTTTTAAAAAAAAGGTCATAGTATTTCCAGAATTTCATCGATAATTCATGGGATTTACAGAACTACAGTTCAACAACGAAAAGTAAGCAATTTCGATTGTTTATGTTAAATAAAACAAACTAAATTTAATGAAATCAATTCGTATAAACCCTCTTCCTAAATCCAAAATTTTATTTTCATTTTTATCAAAAAGAAATCTTTTTTTGCAAGCCAACTATGACTTACAGAAAATAATAAAAACCTTACAGAAAATACTAAAAACGATTATTCAGATTCAACTAATCGATTGAGAGACATTTTTGTTTCTGTTTTCTGTAATACTTTTCTGAAAATGTATTAGAATGGCTTCTAAACCAAATACCACGTTTGCCCGCATCCTTCGATTCTAGTAGTCAAGTTACATGCATTCTTTATTTTACAAATGAAGCACATAAAATAGGGAACATGTTTTGTAACTTTTTATTCTTACTTTTAGTTCACAAGGAAATGACATTGTTTCTGTTGGAAGTACCCCTATATATATTTTCCATTGTAGGACAATTTAAACATCAACTTTTATAAGTTTTTCCTCAAGGAGAGTAGTTACTGGAGAAACATACTACTGAATATAGTTTGTTTTTGGTTAAACAGTGCTATAACGTAGCAAGAAGTACTGACGTTTAATTGAGCAAAAAAATATATAATCGTCTGCAGTTTAAGTTTCGAAAATGCGTAATGGAAAATGAATGAGAAAATTCCAACGGACAATTAGAATTGAACTAGAGATTCTTTTTATTATTATAGATTCAAATATTCATTCTTTTATTTTCCTAAATTCAGCCAGAGATGCTTGACTTCGGTGTTCTACGTGTCTTAACGATCTGTCTACTGCAGCACATCATGAAATTTATTAGCTTTAAGCACATTAATTCCAATAAGCTTTTCAGAGGTTTTCGGCACTACTTTAAAGTAGTTAATCATATTCCAGATAAATGATATTATGAACTGTTATTAATTACCTTATTCTGAATGAAAAATTAATAAAGATAAGCATCTTAAAAACTTCGGAGAAGATTATTTTGAAATATCTTCCAGTTCTATAGCTGTTTTTTTTTAAATCTAAGAATCTTAAATATTTCTTTTTCGTCTTTTCTAACATTTCAAGTTGTTATTAAAAAAGGCATTTGTGGAACAAAACACATCATTTGTATTAACTTGGTGAAACGATTAAAATAAATAATGGTTTCTGAAATTTACTTTAACAATTATTTACTGCGGAAAGCGAAATTAGTTAAGATTGATAACTGAACTTGAAACATTTGAGAATGAATAATTAGGCTGTGAAAAATAATTTTTAAAAGCTTCTGATGTAAACTCGCAAACGATAATAAATCCTTTAGAATAAAAGTTTAAATTTTATAAAAAAAAAAATTAAAAAAACTGAAATGTTGTAGGTTATTTATCAGTGTTGTTGTTAGCCTATTCAGAGTATTTATCTAACTGTTAATCACATAAATAATTTATTCTTGATTTTACATGTTTTTAAAGGCTTTAACTTCGTTAATTTTCTGTCTCTTTCTTTTTTGCAGAAAAGGTAATCAATATAGTTATTGTTCAAATATTAGTTGAGTAGATTATAACCTTAATTGAAAACGCTGTATTTTCATTGTCATTTCGTTGGTTATTTGGTTGTAAGTTTGACTAATTAATCCCTTTTTAAACTTACTGGAAATATTAATGTGCCAAACTTGTTTCCATAAACATTAAACAAAAGCATGCAAGAGGTTTTTTAAGAAAAATCCTTTTGCATGCCTTTGTGGTATGCCTCATTTTTGCCCTTTTTTCTCGGTACTCAAATGCAATATTTTGTTTGTGTTGAAAACTTATAGATCAGGCCAAACTTAAGTTTTTTCAACTAAAGTCAACTTCAGTTTGTTATTTTTGTTGAACAAAAAATTTGTTCAACTAAAGTTTGTTAAAGTAAAGTTTGATCAACTAAAGTTTGTTTGTTGTAAGTGTTAAAAAAATATATGAAAGAGTGGGCAAATGAACATTGTTTCAGGGATGGCCATAAAATCTGAAATAAAGCTTGAGAAAGTGAATGTATCCTCTGTATGAGAACGTTTTCTACTATTGATTCACGAACGGCAGATTTAATATCGATAAAAAAGGGTTTTGTTTATGCAAGCTTAATGCAAACCTCAAAGTGCTTAAAATGGCATAGTTAAATTTAACATTGTTCCAAGCCTGTAATTACGTTAAAATACGACTTTTTACGTTCAGAATCTTCAGTGGATTCATATGTTATTATTTCATTAATCTTTATTTTAGTAATTTATATCTTATTAATTCATATTTTATTAATTTATATTTTATTTGCGTCAATAGTTTTTGACTGACGTTACATTTAAATGTTGGAAACTACAGATATAAAATTTAATGGTTTTACGATGATAAAATAGTAATAAAAAATCAGTTTTATAATATATTCAGTTACAAGATTGATTCTGAATAATTAAAAGTATCTCAGATTTTCTAATTGATTGCAAACTTTTAAAAGTCTTTAGAGTAATGTTTAAAACTATGTGTTACGCTTAAAATTATGTGTAATATTGAAAATTATGGTGAAGTGTGGTACTAAATGGTCCAAAGGACTACTGAGTATTATTTCATGGGGTCTCGAGTAAGATTAGTACCAAAGCGGACCAATGAGCTTACAAAAAACCTTGCGTCACATGCCACAATTTCTTCTGGCACTCTGGTATTTGCAGTACACGGGTTAAGAAACATTGATTTGAAATGAAATAATTGCTTATTTTATAAAATTTACTGAAACAAATATCGCTCATGGGCTGCAGTAGCGGCACAACTCAAAAAATCATGTTTTGAGATAAATGGGCTTAAAGTTTTCATTGCTAAGGAAAATGCATAAGAAATGCTTTAATTTGTTTAAATGAAAATTACCTTCAAGTTGAATTATGAGTTGTGCTAGTATTGCTGCTGAAAAGAATGTGTATTTTAATATTTACACCTGTTCTTAGTCCAAAACGTGTGTTTTTTGAGTTGTTCCACTATTGCAGCCCATGCGCGATATAGTGATGATGTATTCAAAGAATACAGAAGAAAATATGACTTAAATGGGCGAAAAAATCATAAAAATTATCAAAACATTATAAAACATCAAGTGTGCATATTATCTATTGATATATTTCTCTTATGGGGTACCATAAACTCGGGTATTTATCTATCTTTTGTCAACACTATTTTATTATTAATTATTATTATTAATTTGTAAGGTTGTCTTTAGTAACAATTTTAGTAGTGCTGAAAAAAGTTATACACTAAATACTTAGCATTGCTTCAGACTTGTATGAATTATTTGCTAATTCTTTATAAATCTTGTTGGACTTTGTGATAAAGGTTGTTACTGATATTAAAATAAACCTTATGCTGCTATCTGGAAAATTGTAAGCAATACTATAATTATTTACAGTGTTAATAATCAATATTTTAAAAATATTATTTTATAAATTTTTTGATATAATATATTATTTTATTTTTTAATATATTATTTTCTTAATTTTTATTTTATTAATTTATATTTTAATAATAATTTCAGCAGTCTTAAAAAAGTTATATAGATTAAGTATTTATTTAAAATAAATATGTATTTCAATAGAAATAAAAACTTTACTACTAAGTATTTATTTGAATTTATTTTTTATTCTTTCTATTTTGATCATTTTACAGGAAGGAGTAAAATAAACATGGTGCTATAGTGACGCCTACTGTCATACCATATATTGGTGACGAAGATTGCCTTTTTTTTTTAGCAATAGCATACATACTCAAGTTATGGCTCGTGAGGTGCGTGAGAAAGTAGTACAGTGCGTAACTGAGCATTAGGATGAATTTCTTTTTAAGTCTTATCTCATGACGGAGATGGAAATAACTTTAATACTTCTGCTGCTTATATTAAGCTGAAATGTCATGTACTCATAGTTGTGGCGTAACTACCACTATAAATATTAAATACCAATTCACTAGTACATAAGACATGTTAACTTGATTCTATCAAGAGGTACCTTTTGATAGATGAAGGTTGACATGGTCTATAATATATAATCCCCACATTGGTGACCCGGACGTGATATGAACTTGCATCATAGATAGATAGTTCACATTAAATAGTTGATTTGCTTATAAATATACAGAAAAAAAAGAAAGCATATAAAAAGAAAAATATATATAACGTTATAAAAAATAAGAATTCCCATGAAGTAAATAAAGTCTCCCGGCTAATAAATAGTAATGAGCGAAATGCTATAAACAAGAAANAAGAAATTTAGAAAATTTCCGGTGTATCCCTCCGCTTATGTTATGACTACGAGGCGATGTGAGAACAAGCCTAATTATTCTATGCAGTTTTGTTATTGTAATTTGGGTTCAAATCTAAACATAATTGTACCATTCATAAGAGCTTTCAGAAATGTATTGATTCTCAGAGGTCGTAAGACCAAAAAAAATTTTGGAAAGTTAATATCTCGTTGTGAATAATTCTTTAGGTTTGCCATGTTTTGTATTTTATCCCTTATTTGGCTACATTTGAATAAAATGTCGCCAAAAATATCTTTAAAAATATCTTTTTAAGTTAGCCTAATTAGAAAATATTCTAACGATTATAATATTAATATGATAATGCTGAAGTTTAAAGGCTGAAAGAAAGAACTCGGTACGTGTGAAATGCTGCAAAAGATATGATGCAATAATATGATGGCGCGTTTTTGCAATCTGCGGCGAAAAATATATCGGAAGCAGTAACCCGGAAGTCTTAAAAGAGCAATTTTACCACTAGCGCCACCACCCTTAGCTTTACACGATCACCCATCCATAGTGCCGCCTACTGTCATATATTGGTGACGAAGATTGCCTTTTTTTAGCAATAGCATACATACTCAAGTTATGGATCGTGAGGTGCGCGAGGAAGTAGTACAGCTCTAAACTAAGCATTAGGATGAGTTTTTTTAAAAAATCTTACTTCACGACGGTGATGGAAGTAATTTTAATACTTCTGCTGCTTACATTAAGCGGAAATGTCACGTACTCATAGTTGTGGCGTAACTACCACTATAAATATTAAATACCAATTCACTAGTATATTAGACATGTTAACTTGATTCTATCAAGAGGTACCTTTTGATAGATGAAGGTTGACAAAGTCTATAATATATAATCCCCACATTGGTGACCCGGACGTGATATGAACTTGCATCATAGATAGATAGTCCACATTAAATAGTTGATTTGCTTATAAATATACGGAGAAAAAAAACATATAAAAAAGGAAAATATATATAACGTTATAAAAAATAAGAAATCCGGTGAAGTAAATAAAGTTTCCCGGCTAATAAATAATAATGAGCGAAATGATATAAACAAGAAAAAAAAATAATGAGCGAAATGCTGTAAGCAAAAAAAAAAAAAAAAAAAAAAAAAAAAAAAAAAAAAAAAAAAAAAAAAATTAAGAAAAAATATAATGAGCAAATATGATATAAAAATAAAGGGAAAAAAACCAGCATTAATCAACTAGTGGTATCCGTTCATCGAATTCTATCACAGATAAAATTCTGGAACGGAAGTAATGTGGCGTAACTACCACTATAAATATTAAATACCAATTCACCAGTATATAAGACATGTTACCTTGATTCTATCAAGAGGTACCTTTTAATAGATCAAGGTTGGCATAGTCGATGATTATAATCCCTTCAATAGTGACCCGGACGTGACGCCCCACATAGTTACGGTGGTTACTGTGATTGAATACCTACTGGACAGATTATAAATTGCTACTGAAATTCAATACATAGAGAACTTTGGCAATATCACGGACATCTTTTGAAAATAGTTAAAATTAAAATCTGCGCTGGTCAACAAGTATCAATATAATTATAATATGTATTATTATAATATGTACGAAATTGTCCTCTCCTCAATAATGCATTTAGGGTAGTGGGTAGGACATGTACCAATATTGCTAAAACTGACCTTTTTCGATGCACCTTTTTTTAACCTCTAAACAAGGCATTGCTTCAATTTTTTTTCCACAGAAAAAATGACATATAATTGTTTACACTGTGCCAACTGTGAATATATATCTTTGGCAGAAATTTTTTAAAAGAATTATAAACTGAGAACTTTTAATTTTATAAAAAGTTTCATTAAAAAATTTTCATAACTCAAAAGGTATTCCTGTTAACGCTAAAACATAATCATAGCTTACAACTGTTACAATCTCAAATATTCCAAAAAATTTGAAAGTGATATTTGTAGTTTCTTGGATAAGGTACATCGAAAACGGTCAGTTTTAGCACTATTGATATTGATATCGATTCCCCTTTAGTCATTACATCAAGTCAGCAACATCAGCCTCTAGTTTAATTTACTTGCAAATTATTCAGTGGACATTTTGATCTAGTCATGAATCGAATTTACTTAATGATATATGCATTAAAATGAAAGTTAATTAGTTAAAAAAGAAAGCGGACAAAAACTTTTTATAGTGATTTTTTTAATTGTAGAATTATGAAACCGAGCAATCAGATAGTAACTAAAATTTAAATGAATTTAACTTTTTTATTTATATTTAACCATTTAAATTTATATGAATTTTCTTAAAAACTTAAAGTAGAGATAAAGTGGGATTTAGGACATAGTTTTTGCTATACAAATACCAATCATTAAAATGAAGCTATACACTAGAATTGGACGCTACAACTTTTAAAAATTAAAATTATATTTTTAATTTGCATGATAAAGCACGCAATTTTAGAATGCTGACATTGCCTACAAGTGTATTTAATTAAAATAATATAATACAATTTGCAATTAATTTCTATTTTTTTAAAAAAAAATTATTTACTATTTTCATTTTAAAAACATTTATTATTTATCTTTATTTATTATTTATTAATTAAATAATAATTATTTGAAACACAGACACTGAATATTACTTCAAAAGGAAAATGTTCACTTAATTTTTAAATTGAAAATTTACACTAAAGCTAAAAATTCACACTAATTTACACAAAATTATAAAATGTGGAAGTTTTTACACTAAATTTAAAAATTTGCACTAAATAAAATATTTACACTAAATTAAACTAAATTCAATTTTACACCAATTTAAAAATTTACACTAATAATTGAAAATTTACACTAATGAAAATTTATATTTAAGTATGAAAATTTGCAATTAATTTACGCTTTTTTAACTTACAACTTACATTTAATCGTTACACTTTAAAAAAAATGCAGACATTGTCTACTAGAGTATTTTTTTAAAATGAAACAATACAATTCACATTGTATCTTAATATTCAAATAAATTTTTTATAAAATTACATTACTATCTATAACGATATTTCTTTAAGATGAAACAATATAATTCACTTTTGATTTTCATCATTTTCTTGAAAAATGTTTATTTAAAACTCAAATATTGTCGATGAAGTTTTCCCTTTAAAATTAAACAATACAATTCACATTTGACCTTTATTCTGTTTCTTTTTAATTTTTTTTGAAACTCAGACATTGTCTGCAATAGTATTTCTTTAAAATGAAATAAAAAACTCACTTTTGAGTTTTATTTTTTTTCCTACATTTTTTTTTAAAATAAGACAATGTCCACAAGAGCATTTTTTAAAAAATTAAGCATTAAAATTCTCATGTAATTTTCATCCTTAATTTGGCTTAAAATTATTTTTATCTAACACAGACATTGTCCAGAAGAGCTTTTTTTAAAAATAAAGATCCTATTTGATTTTTATTTTTAAAAAATAAAGATCAAATAGGAAGAAAAAAAAACACTTTTTTTTATTTTATAACGCAGTCAGTGTTTAAAATGAAAGCTTTTAAAAATGAAACAATACAACTCGCATTTGATCTATATCTTTTTGTAAGAAATTGCATTAGAATAGCAGGTCCATAAAAGGAAATATATAATTAAATTTTTAAAGGAGTATATATACACCTGTTCTTAGTCCAAAACACGTTTTCTTTTAGTTGTGGAATTATTGCAGCTCATGAGCGATTGGAAATCTAACNATATATACGTTATCCGTAATGATACCATCCATTTTATATTTAATTTACTTAATATTTATATTAATTTGCTTAATTATGAAGTTTTAGAGAAAGGAATGTGGTAAAACTTTTAAGACTATACGAAAAATTTAAATTAAGTTGGCAAATTTAAACTGTGAAAACAGTTTTTATTGTATTCATATTTTAAATGGTGTGATATGCTTTGGATTCAGATATTAACCAGGATTCATAATTTTCGCAATCAATCTGCAGCAATATTTTCAGAAATCCAAATTAAATCTGTCTCCCACCTCGAGACAGTGCGTTAGAAAATATTATTTCAAAGTTTTCTCAGACACGTAGTAAAATTTTGAAACATGTTATATATAATGTAATTTGCAAATATAATATAAATACATCCTCAAAATTATACATAAGAGTTTTATGGTCTTTAAAATTGGTTTGCAATGTTAAGCTCAAAGAATGTAATAAATCTTCACGCAGTAAAAATCTGTAATCAAGTAACGGAAAAGTTTTTTTTTTTTGTTCTTTGTGATTTTCTCCCGATTTCGCTTCAGAATGTATTAGGAACAAGTATAAAGACGCTTTAAAAGGAAGTCACCTTAATTTCCTCATGTTTAAAAATAAAAAGGAAATTAAGATGAAAAATAATCTGCAGATGCTATAAGAATCTGCAGTGCTGGAGGGTTTTTACTACCAGAGTAACAACTTCTAAAAAAACCCAGCAACAACTGCATATTGTCAAATTTTATAATAAAGGTAGTGCAAGTTCCCCTCTTTCCTTGGATTTCACTGCGAAAAATTGCTGAAAAAGTAACTTAAAAGTATCGGTGTAACCGTAAAAGTGCTGTAAACGGCAGAACCGTAAAAGTATTGTAAAAGTACAGCTAAAATACTATTAAGGTAAGGGTACCATTAAATTAATTTTTACCGCAGTATGTTACGGAACAAAAAAAATCTAGTATATATTAATTTTTAAGTTTAATATTTCATAAAAAGAGGAATTTTACGGAAAAAGTGGATTTTAAGGTAAAACGGTTTTTACGGATAGTGCATATAAAGTACCGTTTCCGAAATTTGAATCTTACATTTTTACAGTATTGGAGGCTTCAAATCAAAAACATTAAAGAAGTAGTTTACTTTAAAAACTCAAAAAATTTCAATTTAAAAAAAAGAGTATTGAAAATCAAAAGACTTTATTTTCTTATTCAATCCTATAAAAATATTAATCATAAGGCTAGGTTAGAAAAAAAACTCATTCAAATCCAAAAAGAAATTTAAGTGAATTCTTCAAAGTGGTGTAATTTACTAGCGGAAGAAAAACTAGGAGTGAAAGTGTTAAAGAAATCATGACATGCGTTAACAAATTCTTCTATTGCCTAAAATATCAAATCAATTGATTTTAAAGCGAAAATCAAACTATTTTTTAGTTTAAAACTGATTTTTATATCTATTTTGAAGCATTAAATTTGTTTTATCCTCACCTGAAATCGAATTCAGTCAATGTCATTCACAGTTGAAGCGTGAGAATTTGATGGATGTTACGTGCTTTGAGCAGGAAATTCAGTTTATTTTATATAAAATAGATTTCAACATGTTGAGAGAAATATTGGTAAAATTTTATTCAAAGGAAATGATTGTGTTGAGAGTAAACTACATGCAAAGCTATTGTTGGCTTCGAAATAAGAATTTTTTTAACTAAAATGTTTAAAAAAATATTGCAGACAGTTGAATAACTATTATTGTGTGTTCAAGAATATTTTTTTTTGTCTTTTAAAATGTTTCAAAAATATAAAAAAAACACTGTTTCTAAATTGAGTGAAAAAAGAAATTGAAATATGCATGAAAGTTTTGTATCTTTTTTAATAATTTTTATTTCTGAACTTTAACCAAAAGTTTTAAAAAAAGAAGTTTTTTAAAAATAAACTACGTATATTTGAATCATTGTTATTTTGAGTTTAAATGTATTTTCTTAGTTTGTTTTTTGAACAAGTTCAAAAAAGTTTTAAAATATAAAACTATTTTTTCAAATTAATAACTTTGTTTAATTTAATAAAATTCAGTCCATTATTTGAAATTATTTTATAGTTTTAAATATAAAGATTGTTATAATGAAGTGAGGCAACAGCTGTATGCGAGCCAGAAGTCTAGAATTTCCAATGCATCTTGTTTCAGAAATCAATAATCAACAGGCATAATGGCATTATAACAATTTGATTCTTTTACCTCATTCTCCAAAAATCAGTTTTCAAATTGCTAAGAATTTGAACAAATTCGAGTTTAAAAGCGTTGTTTTCCTGTAACTAAGCAATATTTCATCAATTTTAAAGACCTTATTGCTAATATTAATAGCTGGGATATTTATCAAAATTCGTATCAATGTGGTCTTGCGTACATAGGACAAACTTAACCTTTTACTTACTGTTGGTACAACATGTGGAGCACAGGTGATGGTACAACAAGGAACACCGTAATCAAAGGGTTAACCTACCCATAAACTTCGACTTGAACTCATAGGATACACCCGAAATCAGGGCATTAACTGATATTCTATCACTTTACGCTGTTTGAATTCAAATCATACGTTTGAATTTTCTTCTTCTAAAATCATTTAACACTGCTCTTCCCTTTCGAAACTTAATTTTTGGTAGTCATTCTAAACTGTGAAAAATTTTAGTAATTTAGTTGATGGTCTTTCAAGTATTCCACAGTTTCCTAATATTTGGAAGCCTATTTTAATATAATCTATTGCATTCTAACATTCCCACCTAATCCCCTAATACCTGTTTCTTATCCTTCCCTTATTATTTCCTAGTTCACGCTTGTTCCTTTATCCCTATTGGGTAAACCACTTTACACGTGTTTGTCTCTTTACTTCTACTATTTCATTTGATGTTTAGACTCCAAAAAAGGTTCTTGTTTATAGAACCGAAATTATAGTATGTCTATTTATGTATTTTTTGTGCTTTATTTCATTTATTTAATTATTTATATTTTGCTTTAGCCTAAATAGCACGAAGTAAACCCTCTCATCTGTTTGATAATAGCAAAATTCTAAACTTTAATTGTTGATTTCTTTAACGAAAGTTAGGTTGGGAGTATATCCAATACAAACCAATAAAGATGTGTGAATGTTCATGAGATTTCGAATAAGAAAGATCTTTCTACAGATAGCAAAAAAGTAAATTTCGGATTAAATTTTTTTGGCAAGTTATTATCAGTATACTTTTTTTTTTAAAAATGTTAAAATTTTTTTAAAATTTACAATAGAAATTGAAAAAAAACTTACAACAGAAACCATCACTTCAAAGCAGAACACTATGATTCTATTACTGCACATTGAGAACAAAATATTGGGGCAAAACTATCAGAATATGGTAAAGTTTATCATGTTTTTGGCTCTATGGGAGTCTGAAAAGGCTCAATAATATTTACCGTAGCACTTTAGCAATGATTTTTGTAAAATAAACAATGAAATGTGGTTTTATAATATGCGATAAAATTCGAAGTATATGGTAAAATTTGGTAATTTTTTCACGATACTTTAGAGCATGGGATAAAAACTGCTATTCGGTTAAATTTGCTTTTTTGTTCCTCGTTTTTGATTAAATGTGTTGTAATAAGAATTATAATTTCGAAAACCAAGTTTTTTGAATTACCAGTACCATATGAAAGACGAAATTAGCAAATGAATGGTTTAAATACCCTGTATTCTGGTTTTTATCACCATATTTAAGGTTTTATTTTTACCAGAAATGTCATTATCATATAGTCAATGATATCTCCGTTTATTATATTAAATGTGTACAAAGTATTATAAGCACTAGTGAGATGCATTGGAAAGAATAAAGTCTGGTATTAATTTCAAAGTTTAATCTTCTGAACTTCGTCAACATTTGCTGATCAAATGCTGGACAGCTATTTAATCACAAACTTTTAAAAAAAAATGCAAGCAATGACTTTTAATCAATGTTTCAAGTAAGGAATTCGGTTTTTTCAGTGTTGTCACTTTGTTCTTCATAAACCCGTTTTCGGAAAAAATAGAAGCATTTTTGAGGAACAGAAAAACTGCTTTGAAAAGATTATACAGATGAGTTATTCGGTTGCGATGCTTACAATGCAAGGTACTCAGATAATTTTAACTTGCTAAAAAAATTCACATCAAAACTTGATTTGAAATATGTTTGATGCAGATGTTAATCATTTCCATATTTTATTGTATAAAATACTAGCAGAATATTCGTTCTTCGTGCGAAAGAATAGAAAAATTGAAATTAATTAATTATTATTGATAAACACTAGGATATAAAGCACTAAACTGAAAGACATATATCGATTTAATTATTTAAGCTCAATCAGCTCTGAATAACAATCTGTAATTTAATATTGTTTGTTGCTCTTTCCAACGCTAATAAAAAAGCGTTAAGAAAAACACATTTTTAGAAGTTCATCTCTTAAAAATGGAGATTAACTATATTAACTAATATCATTAGGTAAACTATTGATAGTTAAAACTCACCATAATCAACAGTTTCTTTCAAAATTAGCCCTTTTGGTGGGCCGTAAAAAACTATTTCCACAATATTCCTTCTAGGTACTCATTGAAGATAATTATGGTAAAAAGTACCGGCACTCAGAATATCGGTAATTTTTACAGTAAAATCTATTTTTAACGGAACAAATAAACTGATACATCGCAATTTGTACAGTAATAATTATCATATAATCACAGAATCACTCTAATTAAATAAATATTATTGTAAAATTTACGATACGATATTTTACCATAAAAACGGATTTTACGTATGATGCATCCAAAGTGCCAGTATTTTATACCGTGATATGATCTAGAATTTTTTACAGTGTATATTTAGTACCAACTGAAACACCAATTAACATACTACGTTTCACACGGATCATTTATGTTTCATAACTTTTGCTTCTTTTTATAATGAGAAGTTCAGTCAATAAAATGTAAATATTTGTAAAATCCATGATAAAGATTTATGAAATGTAGACGTTCTCAATAACCCGGTGGCTGAGTGGTAGCACTTCGCGCTCCCACGCCACAGGTCCTGGGTTCGATCCTCGGGCCGGGCAAGGTTGACTCAGCCTTTTATCCCTTCAGTGGGTCGATAAATGAGTACCAAGCATGCTTGGGAACTAAACACTGGGGGTTCTGCGTTCGGTTGACTACCTAATCCGAAACATCTACTCCTGCACTCCAGAGTCCTTGGTTAAGAAAACTGAGATGGGCACAGTAGGCCTTGGCCCTCTATGGGCTGTCGTGCCACTGAGTTTAGTTTAGTCAGACGTTCTCAATGATGCGTTTATATAAAAAAGCAATTTTTGAATTTCCATCATAAAAAAAGAACAATAAAAATAAATAAATAAATTTAAAAAATATAAATGATGAAACATTGATTTTTTATATCAGTTTTACCCATTTTATTATTTAAATAAAATGAATGTATCATTAGTCCTTGCTGTTTGTTATCAATTTTAGTTTTTTAAATTAGAAAGGATACACAGATTTCATAAAGTTCCTTTTTTTATATAAAAATCTACATTAATAAACCTTTTGTAAACTGTATAAAAATGCAGAAAAGCGAAGAAACGCGTATATTTTTTTAAGATACTAATGATATATAAAATATATATATATATATTTATTTAAAGATGTCCCAATTTTGCTTTAAATATAGTAATTTTAAACGGATCTAAAATTAAAGTCCACATAGTAAATGTCATAAAAATTTAATAAAGTTTATTGGAATTAAACATAATATTAATTTCAATATTATGCTTTATATATCGATGCGCAATATTGGAAGTGCAAAATTTTGCATTAAACTAGGGAATTAATTATTCTGAATAAAATACGTGCTCTGCACGCAAAGGAACAGATTTCACAAGAAAGCACGAATATGCAAGAAAACGCAGATTTTCTGATGTTTTAGGTGCAGCTGGAACAAATATTGATCAGAATTTCAATTAGATTAGAATTTTAATTGCAAAGTTTGAACTTTAAGACTATTTTCGATCGATGTACTACTATTCGAATTGGTAAGAAGTATTATTTCCGAACTACTGAATGCCAATAGAATGATTCAACTTTGATTAGAGGATAATTATCCATTCGGATTATCGATTTAAATTTTACAGTAGTTTAAGTGATACGTTTTATTTCCAATTTCCCATTCATAAAGTAGTTTTGATAAAATATTGTATTTTTCGAAAATATATTTAAACATTTCCTGTTTTAATTTTGTAAAGTTTAGTCAAGAGATATATTTGAGTGAATGCTCCAGACATGTTGGCTACCGTTTCGTCCCTTTTCAACATTCGTTAATTTGAAAAATCTGGTTCCCTATGCAGGAAAGTATGCAGCTCGAAATGCTACTTTTTCTGTCTGTAAATGTCTGGATGTAAGGAGTACATGTCTTTTTAGCATTAAATAAGTCTAAAAATGTATTCTAAATTTAAAATCTGTATGAAGTTTATCTAGATTAAAATCGATCTAGATTAAAAAAGTTTATTAGATTAAAATCTACACAAGGGGGAAATCCTACTAAATTTAATGTACTATATGAGAATAACATTTTTGGTAAAAAAAATTCCATAATTCTGGTTAATGAAACCAAAATATGTGGTATTTAAACCATTCAATTGTTAATTTTTCCATGCACAGTTTTACCGGAAATTCTAGACTCATAGTCCACGTTCTACTGGAGATTTTGGATTTAAATATCATAATTCCTATTTTTTTTATAATTCCTATTAATACATAATTCCTATACATAATTCTTATTTAATTTATAGTGTTTATGCAGTGCTTTAAAGAATCATGACATAGTTACCAAATTTTACCACATTTTAGCAATATTATAAAAATATATTTCATTGTTAGTTTTACTAAAATCATTACCGAAACGCTTCGGTAAAAATTATTGAGCTTTTTGGTGTTCTAATTGAGCTAGAGACACGGTAAACATTACTATATTTCGATAATTTCGAACATACTTTTTTTTTCTCAGTATAAATTCCAAACTCTTTGTCTTTGAGAAAAAGAACATATTTATTACTTTTTTAAACTGCTATGGCTCATTGGTTAAAGGTGCTGCGTTTTTGCAATGAAGTACAGAGGTTCGATCCTCAATGTTGGCTTGAAACCCTCCTAGCATCAGATTGATAGGATGTCTGGGAAGTAGAGGTGGCTAATGCAAAATGTTGCCCCCATTGCCACCATTATACCGTTAGTTAAGAAATTAAAAACGTCCAGATCTAATGCCCTTCTGTCTCACAACAGGCTGTATAGACAATATTTTGCTTTTTCGAGAATTAATGATCAATGTTATACTTCTTAAAGCATAATTTTTTGGCAAAAAAAAAAATTCTGAATAGAATAAAAAATCTGCTTAGAAGAACAGTGGTTATATTTTGAAGTTGATATTGCTACTGAAAATGTTGGATATAAAAATTAAAATTGCATTAAATATTTTAAATATGTAATGTAATTTAATTCAAAAGGAAGAAAATGTCAGTAAAAAGATTTTTTCCCTCCACAAAGAAACCAGAATTATAGAAAAACTTTCAGATTTAAATCTAACTTACAAATTCGATATTTTATACAATGAATTTTTTTCATCTTCTAAAAAGCATTTCAATCATAAATTGGTTTCCCTTAATGAGATCATCGTAAAAAGAAAACGTAAAGAATTACTTTTTCTCGGAAAAAATAACCATTATGTACGAGAAAAATATGTACTACTTTTGAAGAGAATTCTATTTCTTTGAGGTTCTTTCAATATTCGCTCTAAATTTTATTTTTATTTCTAATTTGTTTCCGTTTTTTCACATTATTTTTAATTGTTTCTCGCTCAATTCATTTTTTAAAATGGAAATACACTGTAAAAATAAACTGTTTCAGTGTATAATAATCACCATTTTCAGCTTTGAGGTAAACTAAAGTTGTTTACAGGGCATGTAATCAAATTTTTTTATTTACTTTTTCACTGTATTTATTTATTCGTTTTTGGTTAGTATGTTTAGTAACAACACATTTTCTCAAGCGTATTAGAATCAGTATAATGGTTTCATTGCAAAAACTTTTCATTTAAAAGACAAATTGATTTTTAGTAATATATTTGCTTTAATTCTTTCGAACAATTGTTAGTTTGTCAACTTTATTTACTTGTTTGCACGTTCTTGACTTAAAAATGCATTTAATTTACTACCACACCAAAAATGTCGGTACCTTTTCACTATAATTTTTTTACAGTGTAGACAGTGGCTCCCAAACAGGGGGTGATATGGCTCTACAGCGAGACGATAGTCCTAAGGTGGGCAATGAGTATTCAAAAGAAACAAAATGCAATTAATAATAGTATAAAAGCCAATGAATTGCTTCGCATCAGGGTCCTGTCAACATATTTAGTATGAAGAAGATTTAGTTCGGTCGTCCAGCTTCTCACTAAGCAAAAAAGTTGGTTGGACATTTGCTTTAAAGGAGACCTACGCTTAAAACTGAAGAACATAAAGTCTGATATTCAAGTTTCAACTGAAATCAACCAATCACGAGGCAGTCATTGAAGAGGTAAAAAGGACCGATTTAGTTTTTAATTTTCATTCTCGATAACATTAAAATATAAATTTACTCTTGTTTCAAGTATTTAGCTTAAAATATCACCCCTTTTGAAAATAAAATTAAAAGGATACGCATTTTTTTTAAACATTTTCTAAAGTGATTGGATTAAATTGGATTAAGATTAAGTGATTGGATTAAGAAGAAAACTTATGAAAACAATGAAAATTTCTCATTCCCAATTTTAGTTACTCTATGTATTTTTTTTTGCTTCTCATCAATTTGAAAACAATTATATTTTCTTGATTAAATATAATAAGCCAGATGACAAAATTATTTAGAGACGACCTTAGCCTGCAACAGGCTGTAGAGCTTTGAAAGAAAAGAAAAACTCACAGAAACAATCTAACACATTTTACTTCCAATATTTATTATTTGATATGATTTTATATTTTTCATTTTTTGAAAGCAGTGTTCTGAGAATGAAAAAAAAACTAGACCATAAGAGAGACTTAAAAAGAAAACAATAATCAATTCCTTTTTGATCTCCTTCTTTTATCACGTGATTTAAAAGCACCATGTCTGAACATTAGCCACCGGGAAAGAAAATAAGTATTTATTTTCCTTTTTCTCTAAAATGATTGTTGTAAAGATTTAGTGGCTGAATCATTTATGGAGAAGTATCACAGCCTTGTCCAATACAGCTGTTATCAATGAGCATCCTTCATAAATCATCCATGAATTGAAGTATTAGATTTATGTTAGATTGTAATCGTAAATAATACAACAGGACAAATATCTTAACGGTGTCATCGATCCATTTAATTTCAGAAAGAATATGTTTGTGGTTCGTGGAAAAAAGAAATAAACGAGATTTTTTAAGTTAACGAAAAACAAAATTTGGCAATTTTAAACCGCGTATTCTTGTATTCGTAGTCATATTTTTAAAGTCATATTATAGTCATATTATTAAATTTAGGTTTTGTTGCAATTCAAAATAGTTCAGCAGAACAAATAATATTTTCATTTGTGGTTCGTGGAATAACGAAATAAAGGAGATTTTTAAGTTAACGAAAATAAAAAAAGTTTGACAATTGTAAACCGCGTATGTAGTCATATTTTTAGTATTAAGAGTCATTCTTCAATTGAAGTATTAAATTTACGTTTTGTTGCAATTCTAAATAGTTGAGCATAACAAATAATATTTTTATTTGTGGTTCGTGGAATAACGAAATATAGGAGACTTTTAAGCTAACGAAAAAAAAAGTTTGACAATTTTGAACAGCGTATTCTTGTATGCGTAGTCATATTTTTAGTATTAAGCGTCATTCTTGAATTGAAGCATTAAATTTATATTTTATTACAATTCTGAATAGTTCAACAGAACAAATAATATTTTTACTGTGTCATCGATTCCTTCAATTTCTTAAACGATATGTTTAAGATTTATGGTGTGACGGTATAAATAAGATTTTTAAACTAACGAAAATTAATAAATTTGACAAATTAAAGCCACATATTCTTGCATCGGTAGTGGTAATTTTAGTATTTACGTCTCATTACAATTCTAAATAGTTCAACAGAACAAATAATATCTTCCATATCATCAATCCAGTTCTTTTTGCAAAATATATGTTTGTGGTTCATTTAATTTCGTATACGATACGTTTGTGGTTAATGGAAGAATGAAACATGGTTTTTAAGTTAACCATGTATTCTTTTATGCATAACGATATATTTAGTTGTATGTTCTAAATTAGTAATTATTCAAGTTAGTCGAATTGTTAGATTAAAATAACTACAGTGAAAATATTAAATTTGACTATAATTTAATTTAAAAAAGAAAAATTGAATTGGACGATTTTTGAACCATATTCTCTAGTATAAACTAATGTTGACGATTTCAGTTGTTCATTGTTCCTAAACTAATAGGCATTTAAATTCATTGCTTTGCTAGTTGAAAACACATGGTTGAAAATTTATTGTATATTAATTCGATAAAATGGCAGTTTACAAGAAAATAAAGTTTGACAATTTAAAACTATACTCTCCCTTACATACCTATCGTGATGATTTTTAGTAGTTTGTTTGTAAACTGTAGGATATTTTTTTGTTAGATAAAAATACATAGTTGAAAATACCAAATTTGATTTATAACTTAATTTTTTAAAAAAAATGACAGTTAGAAAATTAAATTTGACAATATTAATCCATATTTTCTTGTGCGTAACTATAAGGATGAATTTAGTTGTTGGTTGTTCTTAAACTAATAGGTATTAAAGTTTTTTGATTTTTAGAAGAAAATACATGGTTGAAAATACCAAATTTGATTTTAATATAATTAAAAAATGACAGTTTACACTAAAATTGAGCTTGGCAATTTAACGGTCATATTTTCTTGTAGGCTCCTATCATGAGGATTTTAGTGATTCGTTTTTTCTATACTAATTGGTATTCAAGTTGGTTGATTTGTTTGATAAAAATAGGTACTGTGATAACGCTAAATTTGGTTATAATATATATTCGAAANGTATGCGCAATCATATTTAGTATTAAGCGTCATTCTTGAATTGAAGTATTAAATTTATGGTTCTTTGCAATTCTAAATAGTTCAGCAGAATAAATAATATTTTCATTTGTGGTTCGTGGGATAACGAAATAAAGGAGATTTTTCAGTTAACGAAAAAAAAAGTTTGACAATTTTAAACGCGCATTCTTGTATTCATAGTCATATTTTTAGTATTAAGCGTCATTCTTGAATTGAAGTATCAAATTTATGTTTTGTTGCATTTTTAAACAGTTCAGCAGAACAAATAATATTTTCATTTGTGGTTCGCGGAATAATGAAATAAGGGAGATTTTTAAGCCAACGAAAAATAAATTTTGACAATTTTAAACTGAGTATTCCTGTATGCGTAATCATAATTTTATTATTAAGCGTCATTCTTGAATTGAAGTAATAAATTTATGTTTTGTTGCAATTCTAAATAGCTCAACAGAACAAATAATATTTTCACTGTGTCATCGATTCCTTCAATTTCATAAACGATTTGTTTACGATTTATGATATAACGAAATAAATAAGATTTTTAAACTGACGAAAATTATTAAAATTGACAAATTTAAACCATATATTCTTGCATTGGTAGTGGTAATTTTAGTATTTATATCTTATTACAATTCTGAATAGTTCAACAGAACAAATAATATCTTCCATATCATCAATCCAGTTCTTTTTGCAAAATGTATGCTTGTGGCTAATGGAATAATGAATTTAACATGGTTTTTAAGTCAACCATGTATTCTTTTATGCATAATGATATATTTAGTTGTATGTTCTAAATTAGTAATTATTCAAGTTAGTCGAATTGTTAGATTAAAATAACTACGGTGAATCGTTCGTTGTTCCTAAACTAATAGGTATTTAAATTCATTGCTTTGCTAGTTGAAAACACATAGTTGAAAATTTATTATATATTAAATTCGATAAAATGACAGTTTACAAGAAAATAAAGTTTGACAATTTAAAACTATACTCTCCCTTGTATACCTATCGTGATGATTTTAGTGGTTTGTTTGTAAATTGATGGATATTTATTTGTTAGATGAAAATACATAATTGAAAATACCAAATTTGATTTATAACTTAATTTTTTAAAAAAAATGACAGTTGAAAAATTTAATTTGACAATATTAATCCATAATATCTTGTGTGTAACTATAATGATGAATTTAGTCATTGGTTGTTCTTAAACTAATAGGTATTGAAGTTTTTTGATTTTTAGAAGAAAATACATAGTTGAAAATACCAAATTTGATTTTAATATAATTAGAAAATGACAGTTTACACTAAAATTGAGCTTGACAATTTAACGGTCATATTTTCTTGTAGGCTCCTATCATGAGGATTTTAGTGATTCGTTTTTTCTATACTAATTGGTATTCAAGTTGGTTGATTTGTTTGATAAAAATAGATACTGTGATAACGCTAAATTTGGTTATAATATATATTCGAGAAAAAAAAAGAAAACAATTTACAAGAAAACTAAGTTTGACAATTTAAGATCATGTTCTCTTTCGTAAACCTATTCTGATGATTTTAGTGGTTCTTAGCACTTAAACTAATAAATATTCAATTTCCTAAATTTGTTAGATGAAAATACATGCTGAGAAAATATAAAATTTGATTATAATTTGATATAAAATATTTATAGCTTGCTAACAAAAGAAGTTTGACTAGCACACAAATCACTATCTCTTGCATTTTTCTTAATGATTTTAGTAATTCGAAATTATGAAACTAGTAAGTATTGATGTTTGCTGGTTTGATAGATTAAAACAAGTGCTGTTAAACCACAAATTTGATTATAAATTAATTTCCAGAGAAATAAAATCAGTCATCTCAGTTTATTCTAAAACAACACTTGTTTACATTTCATTTAGTTGCATTTTAAAATTTATTAAATATTCCTCTGGGCATTAAATATCAGGGCATGTTTAACGCAGAAATTTTGATAAACATATTTTCATATTTTTTTTTTAATTTGGTCAAAATATGTGAAAATATTATATTTAGTATTTTAATTATATTTTATAATAAAATACTATATTTAGTACTTTAATTTAGTATTCTATGGTTAGGGAAAACAACTGGGGTGTCTTTTTCTGTGTTAACAATAAAATCTTACAAACAAGTCTCCCTTTCAAATAATAATTTTACCATCTTGCCCTTATTTGCAAGAATTCAGATCTAAGAAAAACAACAATTCATTATTGAAGTTTCTTTAATTTACAAAAGCAATTATTGATAACTTTTTGTACATAAATGAAAAAATTAAAGTCACTTTTTTTACTTTATATTTTAATACAAATATAATTCTCATAATCTAACCGATTTATTAGACTGTTTTATATAATTAAAGGATATCAAAATATAATTTTGATTGTTATTAGAGTGTCAGTAAAATATATAGAAAGGGGATTCTGGTGTTTTATCTACACCATAGGATTAAGACAACATTTAATTCTTAATGTAGCGTTATTAAAATTCGAAAATAAGTCTGATCAAAAATACTTTGGTGTTATTACTATATGTTGCATTGAAGAATTTGGAGGCTTTGTTTCCTTAAAGATAAAATATGGTTAAATAAAGCACTCAAAGAGACTCAACAAAGTTTTCAACTTTAACACATAAGTGGAAAACAGTATATGCTTTTAAAAGTTTTAATTTATTGTTAAATACTTTCCAAGCTGTATTTCCGATGATGCTTTTAAGTTATACGCTAAAGTAAAAAAATAATACTGTAAAAGAATTTCCAAGAAAAAAAAATCTGACAACAAACTTATCAATAAAAATAATGGATACATTTTAGTTTTTTTTTCAATTTTATTAAATGAATTGAATTATTTTTTTAATAGAACCATGATGCAATTACAGTTGTGTTAGATGTTTATATTTTTCCTAAGAATCTAGAAGGGCCAGTATATTTGGGATCATTTTTCAAAAAAGCATGAAAGCCTCAAAACTGTGGCTTATCATTATTGCTTAATTTGATTAAATATAAGAACATAAAAATTTGCATTTAAGTTTCCCTATGAATATTATAATCTCTCTTTAAATTTGCAGGTGTTTGTTCTATTCTATATTCAGAAAATGCATTCGAATAATTAAATATTTAAAAGCATTTTCGATTTACAATATATTTAACTCTTTATTGTCAAATAATTCTAACATTTCAAGGCAAAAAATATGATTATAAATAATGGTAAAAAAAAATTAAAACTACCTCTAATATTAAACTGATCATGCAAAGATATTTTTTTAGGAATAATTAATTAAATACATATTATATCTCCGATTTAAGAGGCACACAAAGGATCCATAAAAGGAAACCCCTTTAGAGAAAAAAGATAATTCCAAATCATTGACGATTCTAAAAATAGAACATTTTTGGCGATTCCTTGGCGTCAAGACAGGATTGGCGCTGTTTGTAAAAGGACTGAATTGACATGCTCTCCCTGTTCCTTTAGTAAGCATCCGGGAATCTCGGATGATTGTAGGATGGCTACACGCTGATATGTTTTGGTATGAAACATGTGCTGGCTTCATTTCTGGAACTAACTAATGAACATTAAAAATGTATGGTATGGAGAAAAACCATTTTGTGTTGTGCATTGCGCATAGATTGAAACGATTAAAAATTTTTAATTTTTAGATGAACTCTTAGATGATGCATTTAATTAAACTATAGAATTTATTTGTTTGAATTTGCACACCGAATTTTTAGTGATTGATATATCCTGAACAGGCATTTTATAGGGGCTAGCTATACAAGTATTTTATTGCGAATGTTTGAATTCGGATGCAAATATTTTTTAAATTTTTTTATTCATAATAATTATTTAAATTATCGTAGTTCGCAATTCAATTTAGTATGTAAGAAAAATGCATTAAATATTTTCAATGGGATTTAATGTTGGTTTTAAGTCAATTCTCATTATTCAAATACAATTTAATAATTCAAAATTACTTTTTCTTGAGGAAATATTAAAAAAAAAGGTTGGATACAGTGATGTTTAATTTTTGTTTCCAATAATTAGTCTATATATATAATTTATTGTTAATTTAGTAATCAAATCATGTATTGGAAAGAATTTTATATATATTTATTGATTTGAATATGTTGTACTTCAAATTACAGTGCGAAGTAAAAGATCTGACAAATAAAAGTATTTAAAAATTTTAAATCTAAAGTAAAAAATTAAATCTAAATATTCAAATTTTTAATATTTCAAATCCAAACTTACTATTTCTTATGCATAAAATTGAATGTTTTTTATTATAAAAGGAAAACTGCATGCTTTTACATCTCACTATCTTAAAATAGTAAAGTTTCTTTAAAATCTTTCCAATATTGCAATTATTAAAGAATAATTTATTATAATCTTTTTAATATTACCGCTAAGAATTAAACTGCTTTTTTTAAAAAAATATTTAACTTGTAAAATATATCAGTATCAATTATTAAAAATTTGTTTTTGTTTCAGTCATGTATTTTGTAATTATTTGTAAAAGAAAATTGCTGTAAATATGTAAATTACAAATCATAATTTAAATTATTAATCATACTATATGCTTTTCTTACCAGTTATTTAAAATATTTACAGTTTTTATTATATTAATAATGTAATAGCTTGAGTAAAATCATTAACATCATACGCTTTCTTTATTTCATATTTTTCAACCCTTTTAGAATTAAAAATATAATTATAATGATTCTGCTGCCCCATAAGTTCTGTTAACTTGTAAACGTAATTAAAAAAATTTCAAATAACTTAGACGAATAATTGCATGTATATATCGTTTTAAGACTTGGATATCCTTCTAATATGATAAGTATTTATTCACAAAAATGAAAACGATAATGAAATGAAACGATTCATCTAAAGTGAAAACGATAATGAAATGAAACGATTCAACTAAAGTGAAAACGATATAAGAAAACATGGCTTGTTAAATTCCAATAAGCAGTTTCTATACTGCTATTTATAACGAAAATGCCGGTCAAAGTATTCGTGTTGTTCTTTGGAGCCTCTTTACTGTTACAGTGTTTTGGATTACCAATTCATCTCTTGATAGCATTGCCAACCGAAGATGCCGCCAAACTCACAAAAGGTTTGAGAAGAACAATTGAAAATGCAGACGATGGTATGAATGCAACGGTTGTGTTAGTGTCGAATAATGTTACAGATATGATTAATGCTGTTTGTGAAAGCATTCATTCGGTAAATCCGAATGTTATACTTGCATTCCTTCCTCGGAAAAGAACGTTTTATACATCCATGATTGCGGGACAAGTTGGAATACCAGCATTAACAGTTACAAGAGAATATACTGATAGAGCTGCCAAGGTAGGATTTTAAATTTTATTTAAAGAATATTTTTTGAATTTTTTTATTGTTCATTTAATTTTTTTAATTTGATTCGCACCTTTTATTTTGAGACTTCTGGAAAATTTAAATTTAGCAAAGCTGATTTAAAATTTATAATTTTACTATGCTAGTTTAGTTTTACATACATTTTTATAAAATAAAGTCATTGCAAAGAAGTATTCGGATACTATTGCTATTGGATTGGTACTATTTACTTATTCAATATTTTGTAAGCTTTGCCACAAAATCAGTGAAACATTTTCGGGTGATTAGTTTTTCACATATTCTTCTGTAAACGGTGCAATAAAGTAGTTACAAAGAACGTTTCTTATACTTAGTTTACTTATTCTTCTGTAAACTATGCAATAGAGATGTTACAGAGAAAAATTTAGACTTTTTTAACTTATATTCTTTTCTAAACTGTGCAATAGAGTCGTTATAAAGAGCATTTCAGATGCTGTTTTTACTTATTCTTCTGTAAACTATGAAATATAAATGTTACGAAGAACATTTCAGATATACCTTTCTACTCATTTTTTTGTGAACCGTGCAATAGAGTTGTTTAAGAAAATTGAGATAATCGCTTTTACTTATTCTTTTGTGAACGAGGCGAAAGAGTCTTTAAAAGGAAATTTTCAGACAATAGCTTTTTTATTTATTTTTCTGTAAGCGATCCACTGAATTTGTGCAATAAGATAGTCACAAAAAAAACTAGGAAAGTATTATTTTTTCACTCATTCGACTGCAATAAAGTGAGTGTAAAGAAATTTGCAGTTAGTTAATTTTTAATATATTTTTCTGCAAGCTGGTGCAATCAAGTAATTGAGAGGAGATATTAGAATAAGTAGTTTTGCATGCGAAATTACACTGAATTTCATATGCAAAACTTTCTATGCAAGAATGCTTTTTAAAACTTTCTATGGTTTTCATTGCATAATTGCAATGAGTTGCAGAATTGCAATGAGTTGCAGAATTGCAATGAGTTACTGTCTTGCACATCGTAAACGTTTTTTTTTCGCCAAAGCCTTACCACCCACTTAAATCCATCACAAACTTTTATGTGCCCACACGATATACATTTATGCGTATCATCTCCGAAACACCCACAGTTTTAAATGTGTCATACACTATCTCTCTTTAAACATTTATATCAAAAATATACTATAAGATAAAAATAATACATCTCGAAATCCTAGACTAACGTATTATAAAAATCTATCATATTATTTCTGCTTTAAAAAAAGGGAATTTTTAAAAAAATGTGTTTCCGTATTTCGAATATTTTGAGTTTGAAGAAACATCTATTGAGTTAGTAATAGGTATTTATCAAATCAAAACTATATATTGAAAAACACAATCTATATTGTGAATTATTCTATTAAAAACTGGACAAATGATAGGAACAAAATCCTTTTCAAATTTTTGAAATTTTTTTCAAATGCTTATAAACTCAGTGATTTTTCTTTAAACTCATAAATCATTTGTAACTAATAATGGAAATGAATCAAAATTTGTAGGTTTCACAAAAATTGGAAGTGGTAATTGTTTTGCTGCGAAAAAGCCACATTTTAAAGATCAAGAAAAATAACTGATAATTAGCATTTATATCAGCCATTGTTGTTGAAAATACTACATAACAAGTGATAAAATTAATGTTTATTTTAAAATCTTTTGTATATATATATACAATATATATATATTGTATGAAACACAATAAAAAGACANTTTTTATTCATTATTTGATCGAATTTTTTTAAGCACACGGAGAAAAGAATTCCGGTAAATTTACCTCATTGCACAATAAAGACATTTTTAATAAGAATTAAAAACAACAACTCTGGTTAATAAAACCAAAATATACGGTACTTAATTATTCATTTGATAATTTTTCCTTTCATATGGTAACGGCTAATCAGAAATTTTGGTTTTTAAAATTATAATTCTTATTATCACACATTTTGTAAAATAGTACAAAATTGAAAAGTAAATTTAACTGTATAAACGAGTTCTAAGATACATGGTTAAATTTCTAACCTGTAGCACATTTATCAAATTTTATCACATTTATGAAATTATATTTTATTGTTAATTTTACAAAAATCATTACCAAAGTGCTTCGGTAAAAATTTCCGAGATTTTTCTTGTTTCCGTACAGCTAGAAGCAAGGTAAAGTTTACCATATTCTGGTAGATCTCAGTAAAAAGTAAAGCACTCCTGCAACAGCTCTAGTGAAACAGGGGAGGTTAAAACTTTACAGTTTCGTGACAAACTGCATGAATATGAAAATGTGGTCAGCATAGTGTACTGACTGCCTTTACTCCCCAGACAAGCTAGAACTCATCGATCAAAAGCTGGGTGGACTTCAATCGCAACTGGGGATCGAACCCCAGTTCTTCAGCCTTAACCTCTGAGTCATCACGACTCAGTGGTTAAGGCAAGTTCTCAGTGGGTAATATTTTAAAATTAAAAATGACTTTAAATATTGAAATAGTTAAAACAATTTTTTTCTCTTCACTTAAATTATACCTCCTTCATACATTTCAAAAATTATTTCAAATTATTCAAAATTACTTCAAAAATATTTTTAATTTATTAAAAATTATGATTTATTATTTTTTATTAAAAAAATGACAAAAATGTATGGACAAAATGGAAATATTTTATTGAGTTTTAAAATACTATTCTATCAAATTAAATTTTGACATATCAAGTTGATATAAAGTAAAGTTCATTAGTTATTAAAAGATTGCCCATAAATTGAAAAATAAACAAGGAGATGTAATCATAGTGGATAAAAAATGTAATTTTTAAATTACAATATTAGGAAAAAATTAAATAGTTAAAGTGCGTATTTTAAATTTTTTTCCCCAACAAGAATTCACAGAACATGTTTGGCATAGTTAAATAATCTAAAACATTTAGCAATAATGCTAACCAAATAGTTTAAAAATGATGTTATTGATAAAAATCCTTTTTTTATTTATATTTTACTAAAAGATCTTTAACTCTATAAAAATTTCAAATACTATAGATTGTTTAATTTTCCTTAAATTCAATGAAAATGTGATATATTTTTTTATTAGTGCATAATGTACTCTTTGGACGAGCTTTCTTCATTTTTATGGTCATTAAATTTAGCATTAACATTAGTAGGATTTAAAATATCTTTCTCAAATATTAACGGCAAAAAAACAGGAAATAATTTTTTAGTTTTTTTATATAAACGTATTTTGTGCCGTTTCTTTGAATTCCAAATTATTTCCAAAACGCTTTTACAAAATTCAAGTCGAGAATCAGATGAACAGAATTATAGAAATTCCGTTTTTAATGCCGTCATATAATAAAAGGAATCGCTAACAGAAATTATTTTAATATCAGTCGAGGAAACGAAGGATTTTGGAATGTTTTATATCATAACACAATTAAGCTGTCAAAAGCATTGCTTTGATGAAAATAAATTTGTATTACGGAATTACTGAATAAAATTTCCTTTGGGTATTTCGAGAAGCATTTGAATTGCAACAAGCATTTCTTTGTTTTTAATAGATTCATATTATTGACCTAAATGATACATTTTTTTCTAAGCAACTCATTTTTATAAGATATTTTTAAAAAAATCAATAAATCAAAATTTTTTTTAAGGTATAATAGTGAAACACGTGTATTAAACGAAGAAACCACTCTGGTGAATAGTCAGTTAATGTGTCACTCACAGTTTTTGTGGTATTATGGCTGTCGATTTCGATTCTTGATGACAACAAAACAACCGGTGCGCATGTGCAGCAAGGCACATGCTGAAAATGCTCTCATTTCTTGTGCTGTGAAAGTTTGGAGAGAGGGATACTAACTCAGGTGCTGTCCATGTCATCTGACGACTCTGAGAAAAAGAGTATGGTCCATTTGACCAGAATATGGTAAAATTTTCCATGCATCTGACTCTATGGGAATTATTATTGGCATATCATGAATGGCATGTAAAACTTTATTAGGTTAAATTTCCTTTTATTTTTTATTTTTTATTAAATATATGGTAATAAGGACCGTAACTTTGAAAACTAGAATTTCTGGTAAACCGTTATCATATGAACGGGAAAAAATAACAAGTAAAGGCATAAATTCTGTACTTTTTAGTTTTATTAACCAGAATTATAGCTTTTTTTGTTGTTGCCAGAAATGTCATTAATATGTAATATTATAGTTCAACCAGTTTTTTTTGTCTCCTTACGGAGTTAAAATTCTGAGCCATTCCTACAATGGCAATTTAAAGATAGAGCCATAAAAAAACGGGACTAGATGCTTAGCCATGATTGGATAATGATTGGCTTAGCCATGATTGGACATGTATTAATAGGTAATATTGGGTAACATCTTTAAATTTAGATTTGTTTGGAAAAGGCAAATTTAATAGTTTATTGAGATTAAATTGGTACGGTGATAGTGATTAGTACATATGAATGTTACATTATCTCTTTATATGCATTTGATATTGGAATTTGCAACAATATGTTGTTACTAAACTTAACCACTGTTCCAACTTATTTCCAAACAAGCATTTTTTTATGCATGTTTCGCTTTTTTTGAAACACTACACTCTAGACATTTTTTTTTTCAGAATTGCACTACATATGTTTAAAAAATAAGAAAATTTAATCCAAAAATAGTGCAAATGTTTATATGCAGTTTTAAAATGATTGAGATAAATTACAATAAAATTATTTTTACCTATTTCTTAATTTAGCAAAAAATGATACTTTGTTATTCCATATTCAATACACACAATTATTGAAACTCACATATAATTAATAAAAATTTGAAATTTTACTTGATTTAAAAAAGATAGTATCCATAAATGCAAATTGATTTCGCTTTTTAACTTGTTCAATAGCTTAAAATGTTTCAAATTTTGAACGGAATAAGATAACATGATTTGAAGATAATATTTGTTTTAAACATTGCCTGGATTAATTTTTTTAAAAATTAAACTTCAAAATCTGAAAGCCTTTGAAACGAAGCATTAGATTCTAAGAAAAAGGAAACAAAAACTTATTAAAGCATTTAAAACAACACATTGCATGTAAGTTCAAAAATTTCAAAAATTGAAAAAAAAACCATAAAACAGACGATATGTTTCAAGCACTCAAAAATTGGCATTTGTTTTCTAGACTAGTCAAAAGAAACATAAGTGATTTGAAATATGAAACGTTAAGTTGCCACTGAAAAAAATAAAATAAAAGTGAGAAATCTGGAAAAACCGCAGTAGCCCAGAGGAACAAATGTTTCTTCTCATTAACGTCCAACAAATCTTGAAAATGGGAAACTATTTTTGAGCGCTTGAAGCACGTCGACTGTTATTTCAAATTTGTATATTTTTGAAGCAAATAAAGTTTTTCAAGATCAAGATTATTTAATTAATCTATTTCATTACATTCGAAATTACAAAGACAGAAAAAATATTACTTTTATTTCTTTTATTTCATATTTAATGGTCATAAAAAATATAGTTAATACAATGAGTTAACTATTAACTATTAAACTTAATGTTGATTTAACATTTCAACTTAATTGATTACATTCTCTTTTCCTGGTAATCCATTATTGAAAAATATTTGCTTTTCTTCAAAGATCAACTGAAACACTAAGTAATCAGCGATATGAAAAAGAAAAACAATCTATTTATGCAAAGAAATCAAGTCTTAAGCACGCAGCACTTATTTTAATTATGTTCCGTCATTTTATTCCCGGAATTAATCATCTCTGGCGATAGGATAAGAGAATAACATAAAACATTATCTACTGTGTGTATTTAGCGTAACAATTAAAAATAAAAACTTCAACTTCTACTATCAATACTTAAAAAGAAAGAAACGCAATGCAATATGATACTAATGGTGCTCTTCCATATTTCAGATGAAATTTTATAAAATATTCTAAAAAAATTTTTTTTTTAAAAATATGTCATTCTTTTCCCGTCATTCAATCGAGTTGAAGTGATTTGATTTAAAAATTGATTGAATTATGCTTCACAGAAAGAAAAACTGGAGATCATATAAACCTTGTTTGCAGCTGTCAAAATTCTATTATTAACTGCGTGACGATTTTTGCTGCACCTTTTTTTATTTTTATTTTCAATCAATCCTGTGACCGTAACTGTCAACAGCGAAAATTATAAATAAATATAAGATCTTTCAAAGTTGGTAATTTTATCTCTTTTGACGGCAATGTCAAACATCTTCTCACGTTGTTAGAGATGTTGATGTTAATGGACGTTATTTTTCTTAACTTCAGAACGAAGTAATATTTTTTTTTGGTCGCTTTATATTTTGTTTGAATACTTTATACTTGTTTAAATTTGAAATGGTGGTTGTTAAGTTGAGCAGAAAATTTATAACGGAATTATTTTAATTGACTTGATTCGTTTTACGGTTTTTCCTCAAAAAATATTTGACTTTTTTAAATATATGTTATGACTTATGTAGTAGTTATGAGCAATTTGACATCAAAAATAAGATAATATTTAAATTTTCAAAGTTACGTCAAAATTACAGAAACCCACTCTCTGAAATTAGAAATTATTCTATGCAGACGCTTGAGTAGACGACGCAGACGATATTATGCAGACGATTACAATTAGAATAAATTCTTAATTGTAATCGTCTGAAAAATCAAATTTTTGGCTTTAAATCTATTTTTCTCAATTGGGTATAATATTAAGAAAAACACAACTACGTCCACTTAGTAGGAATAACATTTACCATGACGCAATGCTAAATTCTATGCCACTATTCACATAAATGCCACTATCCACATAAATCAATTATTAATCAAAAATCGAATATCAATTACTTTTCTTTATTATGCAATAAAATCTGGCGAGCAGCTATTTAAACGATCAAACACTTCGTTTGTTTATTTGTGGCTTGAAGTTAGGCTCGCAGAAAATGCCGTTCATGGGTTAAATTCAGTACGAATAGCACAACCTGTGACGTAGGCTATAGTATACCCAATTCACAATTTTTCTAATGGCGCCAAGAATTACACGACTTCTAATAAATCTCTATTAAGTTATAACTTGGTTATTGATTTAAGTATAGTAGCAAGCTACTCAAATTCATACTAGTACTTAATTGCAAATATTTTATTTTTGGTGAGAAGCAAAATATATATTTTAAGCAAAATTCATAAAATTAATTTTTCCGATTTATAAAATACTTTTAATTTTTAAATTTCTTTGAACTTGCATAGTTTTAAAAAGAGTATATTTGAAATTATTTAAGCTAATCCAAGTTACTTCAAGTCAATAACATAATATTTATGACTTTTATCATGCGTACAAGATATTACGGTACTGCTTTTTTTCTTCAAATTCTCGCATTATTGAAAATTAAATTAGTGTTGATGCTTATGGAACTTTATATGAACATATGCTTCGATGAAATTTTAATAATTATAAATATTTTAATGAAATGTTCTTTGCTTTTTTTCGAAAAACACAGACTTAAAAAACAGTGTTGTTAAGTAATCAATGGGGGTTGGCGGGAAAATGGCAGAGCCTCTTGGTAATATAAACAATAGCAAATGTTCAAAAAATGATTGAAGTTAGGAAACAGAAAAGAAATTATTAACACAAGATTTAAAAGATATCCGGCTATATTTTGAATCATGAAATTGTTTCATTTTTTTGGCCTTTTTTCATTTTTTTGAAAAAAATTATGTATTCTAGATTTATTTATTCTAAATAAATCCATTCATGTGAAAATTAAAATTATATATAATACCATTACCTTTTTGAAATGCATTGAAATATTTTTCGCAATCTGTAAGCGAATCTACATAACAATACACACTTAATTGAATATTTTTTTGAAACTCAAATAAATGATTATTAAGCAAACAATAGTAAAAAGGGATATGAAATAATAGTCATAAAAGCATAAAAAATGTTTATTGATATTCAATTATTTTCTTTTTGTTACTATGCTAATGGAAATTTGGTTTTCATCGAAGAAAGGCAATTTTGTTTATTTTTCTAACTGTTTTTCTAAATTATATTTTCGAAAATACAAATTGTTATTATCCAACTAATAAAATTTGGTCGGTTAACCACAAAATAAATGTATGAACAACATTTCCCAAACTAATAAAATTTCTTGCTCAGATTATTTAAATTGACATAGGCATTAAACTTCTGAAAGAAGTTTATTCTATAATTTCAAAAAAAACGAGTTATTATTATGAGGTTAAGAACTCAAATAACTAAAGGGCAAACAAAATGTTTATGTGCCTTCTTTCTCTTCTAGCCTAATAGTTAAAATTCAAACCAATTTTGGTAAATAATCATCGTAATTTTTAATTTAAAACACAAAATTTTTGTTGTTAATTAGTTGCTTCGGATGAACTTTAGTTTTATAAAATTTTTTAATAAGACATTTTTGATTTGCTTAAAATTAAGTGAATTTTCAGAGAATCGGTGTAAAATTTTTTAAAAAGATATTTTTGACTTTCTTAAAATTAAGTGAATTTTCAGAGAATCGGTATAAAATTTTTTAATAAGATATTTTGACTTTCTTAAAATTAAGTGAATTTTCAGAGAATCGGTATAAAATGTTTTAATAAGATATTTTTGACTTTCTTTAAAATTAAGTGAATTTTCAGAGAATCGGTATAAAATGTTTTAAGATATTTTTGACTTTCTTAAAATTAAGTGAATTTTCAGAGAATCGGTATAAAATGTTTTAGTAAGATATTTTTAACTTGCTTGAAATTAAGTGAATTTTCAGAGAATCGGTATAAAATTTTTTAAAAAGATATTTTTGACCTTCTTAAAATTAAGTGAATTTTCAGAGAATCGGTATAAAATGTTTTAATAAGATATTTTTGACTTGCTTGAAATTAAGTGAATTTTCAGAGAATCGGTATTTCCAAACTTACTGTTCATATGTGAATAAAATTTAGTTTGAGCTCAAACTTATTTAATAAAACAAATACTAAACGAAAAATATAATACAAACACATACTGTAAAGAAAATCTGTTAAATTACAGGAAAAAAAAACTGTAAATTTTTTTTTTTAAAAACAGACACCTGTTTTTTTAAGCAGATAAGCATTGTTATTTTTGCAAACTCTGTTATTTTTTTAAAACAAGAACTGAATTATATTAACAGCATAAAAAAAAACTATGTCAACATCGTAGTTGGCGTAATCCGAGACAAGAATTTGCATGATCAATCAAAAGCTGGGATTCGAACTTGGTTAACCGCACTGAAAGCCGAGCGCTCAGTTATCAAATGTTCTAGTGCTCGATGCTCTAGTATCTCTTGTTTAGTTATTAAAAAAAATCTTAAACTGATTTATTTATTGAAATCATATTTCAGTGCCAAAACGTTTAAAACAATTTATTTGCCTACCCTTATAAAATGTCAGACGATTTAACTTAACTTGCAAAAATTATATCGTGAGACAGATGATAATTAGGTAGATGATCAATTCAAGGATAAATTCAAACCGAAATTTTATTTATACGATGTTCATGGCCATGATATAATTCCTGAAAAGTAAGAAAAAAATAAAGAAAATATTCGTAAAATGATTTTAAAAAGATAAATTTATTTTATGCAAAGCAAAACTGCATGGAAAAAACTATAATTTGAATTGACGGTTTTAATCCGTTTATGATTAGGATGAAAAACAGAGATAATTTGTTTTGTAAAAAGCAGCTTTAAGCAGTGAAATATATGGAGAAAGTCCGTAACGAATTGTTTTTTTCAGCGCACGAGTATTGATTAAATTTAGAAAAAAATATGTAGTTATTTTTAAACAGTTTTTTTTTTCTGAAAAAAAAAGTTTTTTTTTCTGTGGAATGTACAGTTATATTTTACAGTGCATGCAGTTCAGTGCGTAACACTCATCAGAGTAAGAAATGTATGAAACCGTGGCTGCAGAACACTGAAAAAAATAAGCTAACAGAAGATATATTTTATAATCGGCGTTAACTGGAGTCAAATGGTATTTTTTTTTGAGACTCATCAAAAATTTACATTTTCGCAAAACATGAAATCATAAACTTCTTGGGTCATATAGAACTTTTTTTGTTTTTGTTGTAAAAATTATCTATCGTATTAGTTAATAAACAAGATATTTTTCAACGACACTTGCTTTTTAAAAATAATATTTAGAAAGTATAATTTTCAACTATTTTAAAATGATGACTTTAAGAATTTTTTTTATAGAAAGGATGAATATTTTTTTTCTTCCATTAAAACTATAAAAAAAACACTTTTATTTTTAGAAAAAATGCAAGAAAAACATTTTTTTCTTTGTTTTAAGAAACAACATAAATAACTTATAACGGTCGCTTTTTTGCAGAAACAAATGTTTTCATTTTCAATTGAAAATTCAAATTCTTCGAATTATTTTAAAATTACCGAGACAAAAAGGAAAATACGAAATAATTTTTTTTCTATTTCAGAGAACAATCTTAGCTCAAAAATATATTGAAAATAAAAATAGCTGTATGTAGTATTCTTAGCAATATTCGTAATTCAAATACCATTTGCAGAATATATAAACGCAACAGTAATTTTACTTTCAATCATAGAATTTTTTCTTTTATTTTATAACATATCACGCCGACTGCACAACCACGAAATAAAAACGAAGGGCAAAACAGAATGATATATTTTCCCTTTTTCCTTTTCTTTCTTTCTTCTTTTTTAGCAAACATGATTACTATAATTATTAAGTAAGCTTACTTTTCACTCAAATGTATAAAAGCATGTTTGTTTCTAAATTAAAATCATATTTAAAAAAATTTCATTGCATTGCTTCCATATTTTTCTCTCTCATACGCGACACTCTAAATGCGAGCATTTCTTTACCTTAATTGATTGTAGGATTGCTAGATTAAATATTGATTAATATTATAGTAACTATATATTAAATTAAATATTGATTAATATTAAATGATTAGATAATGATCATTAATATTAGAATGCAAATAGAAGAGTAAAAATGCTAGACAACTATAGACTATGAAAATATATCAAGATCACTAGACTATGCAAATAGTATTAATCGAAATCCTGTAGTAATAACGTTATATTACAATAATGCATGAGTTTTAATCATAGCTGTGGAAACATTTAATTCTAACTTCAAATCATAAATTTTCTGAGAACTCAACTTCGAGTTATATATAGTTAAAATTTTTTTACATTGAAATAACAAATATATGTTTGTGCAAAATGTCGAAATGGTGGGGGAAATTTCTGAATTGTGATCTATGGTGCCAACTACTTTCGCCAAGGGGCCAGATGGACTTTAAACTTTCTTTCTTTCCAATGCCCACCTGTGTTAACATCCGTCAATTCAGGAATATACCGGGCGATTTTGTTGGCCTCTCTTTCAGGGGCGCCATATTAGGTGTGCCAACGTCGCTCCCACAGTGGGGATAGATAGTACAGAAAAGGAAAGAACATCCATGCCTAGCCCAGGATTCGAACCCAGAACCTTTTTAATGCAAGGACAACTCCCTGCTCCCTACACAGGCCGGTCGGCATTTTTTAAACTTACAATTTAGAAAAAAAAAGAAAAACGTGTTGAGGTTAGTCTGGGAATGGTCCCCAGTTATATCCTACAAGTTGGTCCTCTTCTATAATTTTTTTCTCTTGCGATTTGCTGCTTGGAGGTTGGCTGCCCAGACTTAGCTATTATTCTACCTCAAATCACGATACAGAAATCTTCCCGAAACGATGCAAACCATTATAAGAAAAGAGCTGGATATCAATACCATATACAAAAACCTTATTAAAGCATGATTTCTTAGTGAATATTTATGCATTAAAAAACTAAGAGCTTTTTTCATCGACTTCGAACCCAAATCTGCCATCACAGAATTGGTTGTAATTTAAGTCGGCTTGTGAAGATGTATCTATAATATAAATAATAATACTAATAAAAATACATGTTGCACTAGTTCTAAATTACTTAATAATATACTGTTGTTATATTCAAAATGTAAACAACTCACAATGTAAACTTTTTACTTTGTATTGCGTTAAAACGTTATTCTTGTCGCATTGGAATATTAGTTTTATTTAGTTTAGTACGCATTGTAATTTTGATGCTTATTTTGAAAACTATAGTTAGTGATTTTTTTCCATACTAAAGTGCTTGTCTTTAATTATATAAAATAAGAAAAAGTAATTAGAACGAAATTAAAATAATAATTTACAAAAGATATTATGTATGAGTTTTTGTTAAGCATTCTACTATTTGAAACTGAAGATGATATTTGTTAATAAACTTAGAAACAATTGTGTACCTTATTGCTACAAGTAGAAACAAATTTGGTCAAATTACCGCAGTGTATAATAATGGCATTTCAAAAAAAAAACATTAATTTTGATTAATAAACCCAATATTATTCAATTTGTAATTTTTTCTTTCATATGGTAACGGTTTATTCGAAATTCTGGTTTTAAAAATAATAGTTCTTATTACCACACATTTAATAAAAAAATGCAAAACTGAAATTTAAATAACATTATAATACTTTCAAATTTTACTATACATACCAAATTTTATCACATATTTTAAAACTATATTTTATTGATAATTTTACCAAAATCATTAGCAAAGCGTTCTGTAAAAAATTACCGAACTTTTTAGTGTTTTTTTAGTGTTTTGTAACCGTCTTTTTTTTTACCCCGAGTTTAGAAACCCGGGTAATTTTATTCTATTCTGATAGCTTTACCATAATTTTTTATTAACGTATTTTAACTTAAAATAATTAAAATGCAATAAAATAAATTTATCACAAATTATAATAACGTGTGAAAACATCGTTATAAACTATTATTTTATTTTAGACGTTTTTTTCCTTCATTTTAATTAGTTTTTTGCAAATATAGTTTAAAAAAATCAAAAGTGTTACCCAAAAAATTAACCAAACATTTTAAATGTTTGCACCTATTAGAAATAAAAACATTAATTTGATTACATGCATCTTAGTATTTCAAACTTTCGACATGTTCTTTCTCATAAAGTAGATTATATAATAGCACCTAAGTATTTTTAAGAGAGCTTTTCTTAATAAATCTTAGAAGTTGAAGAAAATTGTTCGGAAACTTTTCTCCTTGACTTTATTTTAAAGATATTATCTTTTTATTTTATCGAAAACTGCTAAAAGTAACCATGCTACGTTTAAACATAATTATGCATATTTTTTCAATATTTTGCTCTTATAATCTTAATTCGTGAGCCGGAATAAAGTTTCATAAATTATAATTAATAACACTCTTGAAAATTGCTGAACATTTTATACTCCGCAATCTTTCAACTCTTGAGTGGAGGTTATTCCAATCTTTCTTCGAAATATATGCTGTGACACACCGAAAAGAAATAATGTATAATAATTATTTGCAATATGAAACCTTTTCGGTTAATATCGTATAATAGTATTTTTAAATAGAATAAACTTGACGTTGGACTATATTTTCCTCGAAACATTATACGATATTTAAACCATTAATTTAATAGTTTTTACGCTCACCATGGTTACGATTTACTGGAAATATAGGTTAAAAAAATTTTATTCAGTATAAACGCTCATTTAGTGAAAAATGCAAAACATTGAAATCAATTTTACCGAATAAATAGTTTTTATTACATGCTCTAAGGTATCATGATAAAATTATCGTATTTTACCAAAATTATCAAATTTTACCACAAATCATGCACTAAATTTTTAATCACAGTAGAAAACCATATTTTATTGTTAATTTTACCAAAACCATTACCAATGCTCTTCGGTAAAGAATAACGAGCTATGGTGTTTCTACACCAATCTTCTCTGACGTGATAAAGTAAAACAGATAATACCTGCTGTTGTTGTTTCTAATGCTACTTGTCTCACTTGGAAGCCTGCTTGGTGAAACACGATGCTAAATCTTTGCACCACAGTCAGCTGTTAGCCTTGGCCGTCTGAACAGTTTATTCCATACCAATGCATAACATGCGCTAATTTACTGCCCTAATTTACTCCTATACAACTTATCCACTTCTATGTTATGTTTTCTAAATTTGTTGCACTAAATCAAACTAATTCTACGCTTTAATATACTAGTAAAATAAAGTATATCCAATAAAGCAACTATTTTTAAATAAAAAAGAAGATCAACAAGTACTTAATGATTATATTAAATATACCTTAATTTATTTTCTAAATAGTACATAATTTGTATTCATTTTATGTATAGTAACAGAATTATATAATTTTATTAAAAATTAACACTAAAACTACTATACACTATTTTATATTTAAATACTAAAAATATTTCATAGAATTTAATTATTCATCAAACATATAAGAATATACAAATAATTTGGTTTTTAAGCATTCCTATGTAATTTAAAAAACACAACTTCTTATGTACCATATTTTTTATNGCTAAATACAACACTAATAACAGGGTTGGAGCCCTGTTATTACATATATATATATATAGTATATAATATTATGATATTATGATATTATGTATATATATGTACTTTTTATAATTTTTCCAACACTTTAATCGCGTGAACATCTTTGTCGGCGATTGTCTTGCGTCTGACAATCTTAAAATAAGTCAAAATAAGAAGGAAGTGTTTAAATTGTCCTTAACACACAATTTCTAAAAATGTTGAAGTAAGTAGGAAGTTTAATGACTGTTAAAATTATTGATTAACAAAGGAAAGCAAGCTAAATATTAACTTTCAAGCAGAAATAAAAGCTAATCATCAAAGTAAGCTATGCAATTAATATTTATAAAAACAAATTAACAAAGGATAACTAACAAAAATATAAGCTAACAATTAATAATTAGCAAAAAAACTAGTTAACAAGGAATCACAAAAAAACAATGTAAAAAAAAACAACAGTTATTAACTATAGAAAACAAGCTAACAATTGAAATCTAGCAAAAAAATAAATAACTGTTACTAACTAATAAAAAATTAGTCGGAAGAAATAATTAATCCCTTAATAAACGTGCTTTTGCAGTACATATTACTTTATTGCACATTCAAAATTATTATCACAAACTATTTAACACAGTGTATTATAGGTAAGTAAACAACGTTTAAATTAATTTTTTTCATTGTGTTCCTTAAAATTTCAGAATCGTTAAAAGTGTACCGCCACAAAAAAGAAAATGGTTGAGAATCACTGCTCTAAGGTATCATGATAAAATTATCGTATTTTACCAAAATTACCAAATTTTACCACACATCATATACTAAATATTTAATCACAGTAGAAAACCATATTTTATTGTTAATTTTATCAAAATCATTACCAATGCTCTTCGGTAAAGATTACCGAACCTCTTGGTGTTTCTATACCACTCTTCTCTGAAATGATACAGTAAAACAGATAATACCTGCCTTATCCATGCCAATTTTTTTCGATTATTTAATGTAATATATATTTTTTAAGAAGAACGCTCTCCCTCTTGCTACCTAAATCTCTAGACGCAATTATAGAACAACGACGAACATAAAACTTTAAAGAAGCTCGGAACATACTGGGTAGTTAAAAAAGCCACCCGCATCAAACAGAAACTCTCATGACCAGACAAAGCACAATGCACATTATACATGGTTTTCACTTCTTAAAAAAAGAACTGTACTACAATGGACAGAAAAGCACCGCTGCCTAGCCAAAAACTCCGAAAATGGCTTCAGATTTACTTAATTTCTCTTGAAGTCGTCAAGGACGAAAAATGATTTATAGACACAAAAAATTATATAATCTTATTTTGAAACTTAACTAGAAGGAAACTTTAAACTAGAAACTTTATAATTCTTAAAGTTAAAAATAATGGAAACTCTACTATATACATACCTCTATAATAAGCCTTATAAGAGCTACAATGGCTCAGGGGATCAATCATTCGCCACCGGATTAACTGACCCAGGTACGAATCCACAGTGTTGACGTAAAATATCTTCAGTGCAAGACAGATCATTTATTAGAATCCCATGGTTCTCAGACTTACCGTGGGAGATTTTTGTGGTTTTCCTTCCTATTTAACACAAATGCGAGTTTGCCCTATCAAAAAGTCCTCCATGAACGCTAGTTTGTCTCAATTTTAGGAGTTTCCTTGTCTTTTGTGTTGCGTTCAAAATAACACGACTACGAAATTGAACGTGGATAAACGTATACTCAGAATTGGACCAGTTTAAAAAAAAAATAAAGCTTATAAAGTTGATTATTTTGAAGGAAAATCTAAAATATTACATTTTTAGTTTATTCGAAATTACATTTTTTAGTTTATTTCTCAAAATTACAGATTGATTAATGCTAGATGCCATTTATTGAATTTAAGTTTTTTTTTTCGTCCAAATTTTTAATTAAAGCTAAAATTTTTAAAACTATTTAAAAAAAATCTTCATCATATAGTACGTAAAATTCTACTCATACATAAAAGAAATTGGATCAATAGCTTACGGTGCACCAAAGAAAATGAACTACCCTGAACAACTTTTGATCTAATGATCTAGATCATTCTAACGTGAAGATCAGATTATTAGATCAAAAGTTACTCAGGATAGCTCGTTTTCCTGGCGCACTGTTCATTTATAGAAACTGTAAAGAAAATCATATAAAAATAAAGATAATATAACATTTCAACAATAACTTCCTCTACATATATAAAGAAGTTCACATTGATGGCATACATGCATTTATAATTTTAAAGAAATTCAAATCATAATAAAAAATATAACATTTATTATGTAATTTTTTTTCCAAATTAAAAATTGAAATTAATTAGAGAGTTCAAACAATTTTCAAAGTGCAATGCTATCACTTATATTTATCAATTTACTACTACAAAATTAAGTGTTCTTTACTTCAAGTGCTTTAAAGCTTTTATTTGAAGAAACATAGCCCTTTCAACTGAATAATTTATATTACTTTTTCTTAAAAGTACTTTTCGCGTCATTAAAAGAAGTAGAAAAGAGGCACTTTTAAATCTCTTTATTGAAAAGTACAGTTAAATGCACTGCTTTGAATTGATTAAACGAAGAGGGACGTTTCATCGTTATAAACTCCATTTGGAACTTAGTAGAGTTTTTTTCGATAAATAAATCACGTGGTTTCAATATTTCTTCTCTCTTTTTTTTCCCCTACATTGCCAAATATCCCTACATTTTTTCCCGATCAAACTATTCATTAGATAGAACAAAATTATTTTCTATATTTGCAACCTTTTTTGTTTGTTTTATCCAATCATCGATTAAGAATAATCGAGAGAAAATTGAATCAATCTAAAATATTGAGCGAAATACTAAATCATTTTTCAAGAAACTGAATATTAAAATGTACTGATCAAAAAATATTAAATATTTTAAACGCATTGAACTTGAGAGTTACAATTAACGAAGGCTTTTTCAAAAATATTTTAATTGGGTAACCCTCAATAACCCTTTAAGTTTCTGTTTTATTTTTGCAAACTTTACTACATATAATTAACTCATTTAATAGTTTGTATATCATCAATTAAGTTTTCGTTGCGTGTAAAACTACTCTTCAAACAGATTGAGGGTTCCACTTCTTCCATATTAAACCAATAATAACTACATGAATACAGTTTACCTTATTAACTAATTATTATTTTGGAAGATTTTATGTTTCATTCGATGCGTTGAAATTTAAATATTCTGCTGTACCAAATGTTATGAAAGGGAAAATATTTTAAAAGATTAATTTAACCCATCTATTAATGTTTGAGAAGTTAATGCTAGAATGGTGGGATGAATTTCAAATCACAGATTACTTTTATAAATTACTGCCATTTTATAACATAACACAGATTATATGTAAACCTACAGATAAATTATACTATGCAAATTCAGAAGAATTATTGCTTAAATAGCTAATAGGAAAACAATATTACACATTATATTTAAATTTTTCTCTACTTACAAGTCAATTACACTGTAAAAAATTTTGTTGCATCTGAACACCAAAAATGGTGGCCGATATTTGACACCAAATTGTGTTTAACTACATCAAAACCCAAAGATAGTTTCTGGTGCTGTGAAACACCAGGAATGTTTTTTTACACTACTTTGTATAAGCTAGCACTGACCAGCCATAACCATGCTTGTTATTTAGTAATACTAAAGTTTGCAAATACATTAAAATATGATACACACTTGAATGTATTCTAACAAAGCAATATAAAGAAAGAATAACTAATTTAGGCTGTATAAAAAAAAAATTCTGTATCTAAACACCAAAAATGGTGGCAAATATTTGATACCAAAATGATGTTTGACTACACCAAAACCCAAAGATAGTTCCTGGTGCTGTGAAGCACCTAGAATGTTTTTTTACACTACCTTGTATAAGTTGGCCCTCACCAACTATAGCCATGATAGTTATTTACTAATACTAAAGTTTGTAAATACATTAAAATATGATACACATTTGAATGAAAGAAGTTATTTTAACAAAACAATATAAAGAAAGAATAAATAATTTAGGTCGTGTAAATCTTTTTTATGTATTTGAACACCAAAAATGGTGTCAAATACTTCATACCAAAGTGGTGTTTCCCTACACCAAATCCAAGGCTAGTTCCATGTATAGTGAAACGCGTAGTATATTCTTTTACACTAAATGGTATAAAATAGCCACCAACATGCTTGCTATTCAGTAACACTAAAATTTATAACTGCAGAAATATGCAATAAATATAAGAATTAGTAAAGTTATTTTTGTGATACAATATGGTGCAAAAACCAAAACCTTGGGAGTCAAATATACAGAATTTCTTAAAATAAACTTAATTGTTTTAATCACGCAAATAAAATATTAATACAAATTCAAACAAAATCAAAATGAATAGAAGTTGAAAAATGTAAAATTTATTTCATGCAATTGACAGATTTATGTCAATCTTATGAGAACATAAATATCTTTAAACTAAAAACATACCTGCAGTTTGTAGAGGTTTGTATGTGTAGTTTGTCAAATCAATCCGACAAGAAGATAGAAATTACTTGGCAGATAATCGACCTCAATCAATATTTTTGATAAATTAGTAAGAGGATCGAAACTTACTTGGTATTAAATATGCTATGACGAATTTGACAATTCAATCCGACAAGGAGGACTCGCATAATGCACTTCCTCCAAACAAACCGCCATCTTGAGGATATATTGAAATTGCACAATTATTCACCTTTAAACTTCTAATGATCCAAAACAATTTATTATACGTTTAAAACAAGCTGCTAAATCATTTCAGACAAGAACTCATCTAAGTATTGTAAATATGCAATGTTTCATCAACCTTCACATAACTTTCACACCTTTTACACACACAAATGGTAGATTGGTGTAAGCGTTATCAGTTATTGTTGTTAATAACACTCTTTGAAGTATATACGAACGCTCAATTTGGAATTCAGAAAACTTGACTAAAGTATAATCATTCACAACTTTTAGAATTTTTCAACACCGAATTCGGTTAGGTGTTAAACAGTTTTTTGCAATGGAGACTAAGACTTCTAAGAAACTAAGGCCCAAAAAAGCCTGACTGGTAGGACGTTGGGCAAATTTCTGAGTGGTCGTGAGTTCAATCCCCCCGGGGTAAAGACAACCACCCAAAATCTGTTGGGGTCACAAAGTCCTCGAAGTTCCCATAGCAAACCAATATCTTTGGGGGTACTGTATCGGAGATTGATAGTGCTCTGGTTCAGGTCAAAATTATGATCTACGGATGATTGGATGGTGTGGGAATATGTCCACCGTGTAAAATGAGATATAACGTAATGTCGCCAATAGCACATTGAGCAGCTCTCATAATCATCATAGCTGGCCAGACAGCCCAATGTGAGCCAATGCCTTACTCTGAAGATTTCTCCATGACGACTTCCGATCTATCTTTGATCTCTAATTCCTTTCATTAATTGCGAGAAAATCAGACTCCACTGAGGCAGCCCATCTCAACAGCGGCCTTCCCCGCTTTCTTTTTCCAGTGGGTCTAAAAAGCAGTATCCTTTTTATTGTGTTGTCATCACTCATTCGAATCACGTGGGCAATCCAATTCATTCTATTTATTTTTATGCATTTAATAATATCAAGTTGTTTATAAATCTTGTACAGTTTAAAGTTAAATCTTTTTCTCCAGTTATTGTTTTCATTTACACCACCAAGTATACCCCGCAAAATCTTTCTCTCAAATATTGCGATACAATTTTCCTCCAGTTTTGTTACTGTCCAAGCTTCAGAAGCGTATGTTAAGACTAGCTGGACAAGAGTTTTGTAGATTAAGAACTTTGTTTTTCTAGAAAGAAACCTAGATTTAATAAATCTTCTCAGCCCATAGACAGCCCTATTCGCCAGATAGAGTCGGTTTTTTATTTCAGGAGTAATTCTGCTGTCAATGATAATAATTGATACTAAGTAAGCAAAACTCCTCACTGCTTCAAATCTATATGAATTTATTTCGAGATAGGGGTCTGGGACTCTGTTTCTTGAGAAAAACATATATTTTGTTTTCTCTACATTTATGATCTTGCCCATTTGCCTTGCAGCCACCTCAAGGGCAAGAAATGCCTCTTTCAGGGCAGGAAGGGAACGAGCAATTATATCAATATCATCAGCATATGCAAGTAGTTGTACTGATCTAGTAAAAATGTGACCACTGGTATTGATGTTTGAATCACGAATAACTCTCTCAAGTGCAATATTAAAAAGAAGACAGGAGAGAGAATCTCCTTGTCGAACACCTGTGAATGTGACAAGATTTTCTGACAGAGACCCCAGAAACTTAATCCTACACTTTGCATCTTTCAATGTAAGTCTCGTCAGTTTAATGAGTTTTGTAGGTATTTTAAAAGTATTCATTGTTTCAAAAAGATAATTTCTATTGATACTATCAAAAATTGAGTAACTCTAGTTAGACGTAAATAACAGTACCAAGTATTTAAGGAACTAAATTTCTTAAGTAAAATGTTTGGAATTAAAAATTTTTATGTACTTTTTTTGTTCTACCATTTATGATGTTCGATCTATTTGATCGTTTACGGTGTTTCTGTTTCTATTGGAAGTTCAAAAAGCTCGCTAATTTTTACCGATGTGCTTTGGTAATGATTTTGGTAAAATTAGTAATAAAATATGGATATGGTTTTATAAAAAGTGAGAAAATTTGGTAAATGTGGTAATTTTATCATGATAACTTAGAAAATGAATTTTGAAAATCAAAATTTCCGTATCAGTAAACCGTTACAATATGAACAGAAAAGTTACCAAAGGAATGGTTTAAATATCTTTTGATTTTCATAACTAGAATTATTTTTTTTAACCAGAAACGTCATTACCATATTGTAAAGTAATTTTATCAGAATTTTATTTTACTGTGTACAAACACTAGATACTATAGTACTCAAGGTGAAAATGAAAACAGGGAGAATATTGTACTGCGTATATTTTCACTTCAAAGTAAAACAGTTGACTTTTTTTTTTAGAAAAAATCAGAAATACTCAAACAACACTGACTCCTTTTTTTGGAAATTCTCGAAACCGAAAAAAAAATCCTTATAATTTCAGCGATGATTTAATTGACAATATAAAATAACTCTACAACTTCGGTGAAAGTTTTAGCAAATTTTTCCAAGCTATAATGTGAACAGATTGCATAAAATAAGTAACCTAAATTAGGAAGCAGATTTCCGTTATCTGATTGTAACTATAACATTAAGCAATTTATTTTACGGGAATTCTTTGCGTAATAGGTAGGAAAAAAAACTACGCTCTGTGTAATCCGGGAATAATTCCAGTTCCCATCACATATCGAGTTTGTTTATCTTGTTAATGGACCATTAATTTTGCTGGAATTTACTATAATGGCATTTCTAAAAATAACCCTATTACCCGCTGATTGTTATGCCTTCTTGACTTTTGGAGTTTTATCATATATGTCAGATATGGTAAAATATTTTGATTTCTTACTAATTGTACGAGATAATTAGTTTATAAAAAAAGTTATAGTTTGTATATTTCTCATAAAAATCTTTTTATACTTCGTAATTAAATTGTTTTTGTCAACTTCAACATTGTCGAAAAAAGGATTATCGGAAAAGATAATAAGTTTAATCTTCGCAGTAAAGTTTATATATATATATATAT
>NC_092205.1:78372050-78436292 GCF_043381705.1 Parasteatoda tepidariorum | reverse complement strand
CAATAACTTTTTTTTATTGAGCATAAACTGCAAGTATATAGAACTCATAAAATAGATAAAAATCGCAGAGAAAATCTGGAAAAAATATAAATATTTTTTATAAGAGAAGAAGAAAAAACTATCGAAATAAAATATTTTTAAAAATATTTAAAAATTAAAAGAAAATTAAAAAGGCGAAATAAAACAAATAACAGCCTTACTAATTAACGGTCAACTTTATTAATTAGTTACAATAACAGGTACTGAGCGTTTATGTCAAAAAAGAGAACGAAATTATGGTTAAATTTACTAAATTTGCTGAAGTTTACTACAATTATGGACAATGGGCCCTTTTTTTCTTATCAAAGAATGAAACTAGCAGTATCGGCCAACTGCCATTTTTTCGAATTTTCTTCGAAAATTTCTTAGTTTGTAGCCTTCTGTGTTTGAGCAGCATATTGTATTACTCAACTAACTTAAATGCACAAATATGGATCAAAACTTTTCAAGAATTTTAAATCTTTTTTGTTGGTTAAAAATATTTGATTTTAAATTTTGTGCATATTATTTTTTGTGACTCTTTCTTTAGAGAAAGAGTCACAAAAAGCTTAACAAATATCTTCCTATCATAATTATATCATTAATAGTTTAACAAATATCTTCCTATCATAGTTTTAATTACAGTACGACGTAAAATATGAGTATATTAAATTCTACTCCTAAAGCAATATCTTCATCTAAAGACTTTAAAAGAGGCACCGTCTATCATTTTAATAGATAGACATACGCTAATGATGCTCCAAAGCTGAGCATCAGAGTTTCAGAGATAAAATTGATTGAACAGATAATTATTCGTGAATTCTTTGGTTAGTTACTCTTTTGTTAATAAAGTGAAGATTTTAATGTAGTTAGAAAGTAACATCATACACAAAGGTATTTTCATTGTCCTGTATTTAATGTTTAAAGTTTAAACATTACACTCTTAATTATTTAAAGTAAACTTAGTAATAAAGTTAATATTAAGTTTGTAACAAATTAACAACCCATAACTAAAGCGAAAATTAGATGAATATCGCTTACCCGTTATACGTTAACCATTAATTGATGATAAATATACAATAGACAATACAAAATATTTTTTTTAAATTTAAAATAAAAATTTAATAAAAAAATAGTTAACTTCCGTAAAACACATTAATTTACTGAGATAGTTGAAGGCAAAATAATATAATAGAGATAAAATTCTTTATTGTTATTAGTTATTAAAAGTAATCATAATAAGATTATATTAATAAATATTATTATATAATATCATATTAATAGTAATATTATTATATCATATTAATAATAATCCTAATTACAATAATAATTGATAATTATTATTAATAATTATTAACTATCACTGTTATTATGATTACTATTTTATTATCATCTATTATTATTATCAATTTAATATTGTAACAAATAACATAATAACATAATGTATATTAAAAATATTTTAAAAATAATTATCAGTCCTAAAAATAATTATAAAACTTATTAATACGTGTTATAATTAACGTAAAAATATTTTAATATCTATAAGTTATTGTAAAAATAATTTCTAGTATTATGTCTAAACTTATTTGCATAGATTACGTTAATGTTTGGTAACGTTCACGTCTTTAAACTATACCTGTATTTGTTGTACTCGTGTAACTTTTAGCTGTAATGCTAGTACTTCTGATTTCATAGAAAGTAACGAAAGTACAATTAAAAAAGTACTTTTTTGAAATCTGCCCTTTGTTGATATGCTTTTCACGTGTATTATCGCCACTTAGTTAGAAATGAAAGTGCCATTATATTTTTCTTAATATTATGAAAATAAATATTCACAATTTTCTTTCCAAATCTTTTTGCCAGGCGTTTCTCAATAGCAGTAAATTCTGAATTATCCAGCGAAATGTTTTATTAAATACCACAACTTAATTATTTAAGAACTCTTTTTACTACCTCCCCGATTTTTTTAAACCAAAAAGTCAAGAAAGGCTAGTCGTTTAAAGAAAAAAAACGAAGTATAATACATTCATCAGGATGTAAGTTTAGGTTAATAAACATTGCACACTAAATCCCCTGAGTCTCTTTGCGCCAATTATCACTTCAACGTTATCTTCAGTCAATGAACTAATTAGCTTTATTATTTTTTCTATAATTAACTTGTTGCTTTCATTGCATTTTGTTCAGCCTTTATATTAGCCTTTATTAGTCTTTTGAAAATCTTTTATAGATCTGTGTCTTTTGATTTTTTACTTCTTTTTTCATAAAACATCATTCCAGGTAATTCCTGTACCTTGTATTACGTGTTTCATAATCAATTTGTGTGTAATGATATTTGCTACCATTGTTTTATATCTCCCCTGTTGAGTCCCAAAATTTATTTGCTCTTTAAATGTAATTGTTTTGCAGATTCCGTGATGAATGAAATTTACTATTTAAATTCTGTTCTTTTATATATATTCCATGGCTAACAAAATTTACTCTTCAAATTCTGTTGTTTAATAGATTCTATGATGAACAAAACTTATTCTTTAAATTCTGTTGTTTCATAGATTTTATGATGAATGAAATTTACTCTTTAAATTCTGTTGTTTTGTATTTTCATGATGAACAGAATTTACTCTTTCAATTCTGAAATTTACTCTTTAAATTCTGTTGCTTCGTATTTTCATGATGAACAGAATTTACTCTTTCAATTCTGTTATTTTTTATGTATTCCATGACAAACAATGTTTAGTCTTTAAATTCTGTTGTTTCATCTATCCCGTGATGAGCAAAATTAGATCTTTAAATTATGTTACTTTATTAATTACAAAACGAACAAAATTTGACTTTTAAATTCTATTGTTTTATGTATTGCACGAGGAACAAAGTTTATTATTTCAAATCTGTTGTTTTATATATACCATTGGGAAATGATGAATGGTAGTGCTAAACGTCCTTCAGTTAACTAAGGTATGATAGGTTTTAGAATAAAATGTTACATAGCAAAATTATGCTTAGAAAATTTTGACTATTTAAATTCTGCTATCTAATCTGTTTCGTAATAAAGTTCTGCATGATAATGATAAATTGTTTTACATAAAATTATCTTTCAATTTGCTTATATATAAAATGATGCTTGATACACCACATAAGGAATAGATCTTAAATTTCGTTGGGTTAAATTTATTCTGCATTTTATGCCTCTTAATCAAATAATGTATATTAATGATAAATTACAAACTTTATATCGGTAAAATTATATTTATTGTGTTTGACACTAAAAAATTATGCTTGATACTTCTCATAAAATTAAGAAGTTCCAGGGTAGCCAGGATGGTAGGGCATTGGGCCCATGTCCGAGTGGTCATGAGTTCGATCCCTGTCTGTCAAAATGCACAAAATAGTGACTGGTGCATGTTAAATCTATCGAGATCACTAAATCTTCCAACTTTCCATTACAAATCAATACCTCTTGGGGTACTGGATCGAAGATTAATCGTTCTCTGGTTCAGGTCAAATTTACGATATGCGGACGGATGGATGGTGCGGGAATGTGTTCTACCCGTAAAGCGGGATGTGATTTATGTATGTTGACTCCGGATAAGCCTTAGGGATGTTTCCAAAACCGTCGCCAATAGCCCATTGTGCAGCTCTCGTGCGATGTAAATAAAAGGTACCAAGTACCATAAAAATACAAAAAAACTTGCTTTGTTAAATTTATGTGTTATATTATGTGTTTCATAAAAATTTTTTCATAACATGCATACTTAAATCTGATTGATTTAATAAAATTTACCATAGTAATTTTCATAAGCAATAAATGGCGAATTTTATTATATTTCATTTCTTGAGTATTTATTGTATTATGTGTATATCGTAATACGAGAGTTGGGTCTAAACATGGCAGTATAGAAAGGACATTCACTGAAGTCGAATAATGTCGCGTATGCCACATGTTAATCACAATCCTACCTTACCACAAAATAAGTGGACTCACTCCTTTAATACCACGCACATGCGCACGGACAAGCACAGAACCTCGTGCTAACTAGACGACTAATGTAGTATTGTCACATAAATAATTGAACTGAATACAGATTGAATGTGAAAGGTCTTCAAATGTCTTTAAACAATTAATGGAGAATTTGCATTCCCTTATAAAGCAGTGTCAAGATGCTGGAAGAAAATATCATATAGCTTCTTGGGAATCTGCATAGCCATTTAGAACAGTTGCAAGATGATGGAAGAAAGTTTTTTTTTAACACTTTTTGGGAATCTGCATAGCCTTACAGAACAGTGGCAAGTTGGTGAAAGAAAGTCTCATAAAGCTTGAGCAGAATCTGCATTTTAAATATAGAACAATAGGAAGTTGGTGGAAGAAAGTCTCATTAAGCCTGTTGGGAATCTGCATAACCTTACTGAACAGTGGTAAGTTGGTGGAAGATGTTAAGATGGAGGAAAGTCCTCACTAGAGACACTTGCAGGCAGGCTTTGGTTGGGTCCTCTTAGTTTCAGTGAAAAAGAAATGAAACACGAGGCTGAGGAAGAGTAAAAAAACCAACTGTACTCCCCGAACCTTAACCCCTTCCTTCTCGCTTCCGTGAAAAGGACGGTGTAAGATTTCGCCCGTTATTTCTCACTCCCGTGATATTGACGGGCTGGAGTGTTCAGTAGTAACGCGCCAATAAGAATAAATCTATTTCTTTTCTTTTGCCCGGAAAACATTTTATTTCTCATTTTACACACCTTATGGCAGTACCAGGATATTTTTAAGGTAATTGTAGATAGTTAGCTTATTTTAAACCAGTTGCAGCACTAATCAAATACGTAATACAAATACAAAAGTAAAAAAAATAGGCACTTTTATGACCGTTTTCTTGAAAATTAACTGATCGTTAAGGGGTTATCCTTTGTGACCTAATTTGAAAAAGAGACTATTTTTAAACTGTTTCAGGGTTTCTTAGGCTAATAAAAAGCTACATATAACCAATCAACAGAAAAAAAATACTGCTTATGATGTCCCTCGAATTTATACTGGCAACGAGTCGTACACAATGCTGGTTACTACATAAAATAACAATAAAATGTATTAACAAGTATTGTTTTTGTATTCTTAGTCAATAAATAGTTGCCATTATGAATGCTCTAATCCTTGTAAAATGACATTGAGTCCCTTTGCTGTCAGGCTAACCGTGGGAGGTTTTCTAGGTTTCTCTCGCCATGCAATGCAAATGCAGCTTAGTTCCATTGAAAAGACGTCTAGGAAGGCTAGTTTGTATCAGTGCTTGATTAAGGAGTTCCTTTATCTTCTAATTCGGGTTGAAACTTACAAGGCTAAGGAGCTGAACATTGATAGTCGTAAACTCAGAATTGGGTACGCTGATAAAACTAAACTAAAAAAGTTGCTTTATAACAATCAATTCCTGTGTTCAACAATCTAAAAATCTTTCTTTTGAAAGAATTCTTTCAAAAGCTTGCGGGCAAATAGTTACCCTCTTCAATAAAATGCCTCCTAATTATAGTTAAGTTAGAACTACTTCAAAATCAAGAAAAACGCTGATTAATCGAGAAAATATCTTATTTTTGAAGAATGGCAATTTCGTCAAGCAAAATAATAAAGAAACAGCTAACAAAGAAAGTAAAAAAAAAGCAAAATCCATATCAGTTAATTTTTCCAATTCAATGTCCAATTTAAGCCTTGGGGCAACTTAGAAGAGATCCCTGTTACGAAATTGCACTTAAGGGAAGAGTGATCACTGATTTATTTATAGAAAATCACGCAAATGTGTCCCCTCCATTTAAGACCATTTTCGGTCTAAGATTTGGCTCTCAGATATACTTCCTAAATCGATAAAGAGGGTGGTAAACATTGGATCTCCCTTCAAGTTTATCTTCTTAATGTCTAGGAAATGTTTTCTAAAAGTAAAAGTTTTATATCTTGATTCACTTTTATATCTAGATAGACAGATTCCTCCGATAATTTCGTTTTAAGTCCAAAATCTTGGATATGTTGAGGGTTAAAATAGCGTGACTTTTGGAAACGAAAATTTTGGAAGTTTTTTTATTTTGGTCAGCAGTTAAATTTTTTACAAGTTTAGATAAATAGTTTCGTGATAATATTTTTTAACGTTTTAAAATTTTTAACTTATATCAGTTATATTTTTACTTAGTAGTCTCATGGTAATATTTTTATTACACATTTTTACTTGTACAAATGGATTCATTTATATTTATTATATTTATTATTAAGAAAAACTTTTCCCAATTTTTATACTTTTATGCGTATTTTCTTTCTTTATACATTCCATTTTTTATATTACTGAAAAACTCCGCTCGCCAAAACCCGTGATTGCACTGCATTTATAGTTGCTTTTTTTTTTTACTTAAACGTCAATATTTACAACGAAAACACAGATTTTTTTTTTCTCCAAAATATACAATTATTGCAGCTTTATCTAAGAGCATTTTGTCAATATGTTAGTCATAACGAAGTAGACGATTACCTAGTTTATAAAAATACGAGGAAAATAAGTCAATGATTAATGAGAGACTGACAGTGATTCCCTTTCATGTATTCTGAATTTAAGAAATTAATTACTATTCCTCTGATACTGCCAATAACTGCAGCTACGTTTGAAAGAGATTTTATGACTCAAAAATGAATAAAATCTAAAAAGACAGGTAGTGAGCAATTGGATGGCCTTCCCAGAGGCCTTTGCTTCCAATGAAGGTGCCAATCATGTCATAAATAAAAAAAGAAAGTACATTAAAATATATTTAAAAACTAGTCTAATTAATCTGTGTGTAGAGAAAAAAAATTGGAAATTTGTTTTGGAATAATGATTTTTGTTTAAGTATCTACGCAGTCATTCTATTGTTTTTATTTTGTGCAATTTATCAGGTGGTTATAATATAATCTGTGTCATAAAATGACAGTAACAAACATAATCTGTGTTTTGAAATATACCCCTCAGTTTTAAAATTCACTCCTCAAAAAATATAGTAGTAAAGTTTTTTTACGGATAACATTGCTTCTAACTCAAGCATAAGTTATTTTCTGCATATAATTAGCCTATAGATGAAGTTACCTTCAACACGTTAACAATTGGTGAAATTGGAGGACAAATATTTTCTCTATTTTATTATTTACTTTAATTAATTTTTTTACACTCTTTAAGTCCCATTAGGATCTTGCTTTAGAATTTAAAGGTATCTAAATTTTTCAAAAATGCGCGCTAAATAAAATAAACCCTAGAATATATTTTTCCGTATGGCTTAATTATTTTTGTTTCATATCCCCACGTGCTTGACAGAAACTTTTGATCAAGATATTGAACCCGTATGTTTCCAAACCATGAAAAACCACACCAGAAGTATAGTACAGCTGGCTCTCCTTTCACACAATAAATGTTCTGGTTTTGGGAGCAGTGGATTAAGTCCGGTCGCATTTCGTACAAAGGTGAGAACTTTAAAGGCTTGACACATGCTATTGTTGTTTCTAATGCCAATTAGAAACAACAGCTGATGAAACCAAGTGAATTTGAGGAAGTGGGTGGATTCTTGTTTTTCAGAGGCGCCATCTATGGCTAAGAATATGTCTTCTACCACACGCAAGACACAGCCCGTTTTTATTGCGGTAACCCATTCTTACATCCATTCAATCATCCACAAATCGTACTTTGGACTTGAACCAAAGGACGATCAATTTCCAATTTAGTGACCCCAAAGTCATTGATTTGTTATGTGAACTTGGAGGACTTTGAAACCAAGGCAGATTTAGTGTGCATCAGTAAACATTTACCTCAAGGGGAGTCTTCTTCGTCCGGTGGAGATCGAACTCATGACACCTTGGACATGGGCCCAAAGCTCTACCAACCAGGCCATCCCGGCCATATGGTGTAGAATACGAAAATGACCACTATAAATTATAGTGGAAGTCGTCTATATATCTAGAATAAAATGATGATAATCTTATAAAGGATTTAAGTGTGTGAAAATAATCTAACAATTTGTTTGACACACAAACAATAGGTTTTTATGAAAGTAATCTAACTCTGCAATCTAATCTACTTATCAATCTAGTTTACTTCTGGAATCTCTGAAAAACATTTATTAAATTTAATACCGAGGTTTGTAACATTCTTATTTTATTTCATTTCACATATTTTTAAAACTTTATTACAAAATAAATAGTTTGGTTGACTACCTAACCGGAACATCTGCTCCTGCACCCCAGAGCCCAAGGTTAAGAAAACTGAGACGGGTACAGTAGGCCTTGGGCCTCGATGGGCTGTCGTGCCACTGAAAAAAAATATAATAATCATAGATGACGCCACTGTGAAACCAGAACAATCGCAACCCTTGTGCTTTAATGGCCAATGACAACAACAACATAATCATACTAATGAAAAACATGTAGAATAATATTTCATACGTTATTATTATTTTATATGTTAATCAATGTGATAAATCAATTTTATCACATTAATAATGGCAAACATGCTCGAATAAAATGTTATTAGTATAGACTTGTTACATGAATCTTTATTTTTTTATCACAAAAACTGAAAAGTCTTCTCTTATTCCATATCTTTACGTAAAATATTACAAATGACATTCCTTTGAGGTGTTATGTTTTGGTGTTTTAGGCATGATTTATTTCCAGGGTGCTATCATTTACCTTCAACTTTTGTGACAGCTGAAACTAGTTTTTGTGACAGCCCATATTAATGATTTCTATGACTTATAAAGGAAAGGATATGAATTATTTTTCTTCTTTCACTTGGACGTTATTTTTACTGACATTTTTATTCGTTAAATAGTTTGTTTTGCTTAAAATATATAATTGCAGGAAAATTTCACAAAACTAAAATTAAGTTTATCTGATTGCTTTTACTATCGATGTATTTTATTTTATTTAAAAACTTACTTAAAACCCAATTTTGATTCCACGACAATCAATTCTCAACTCTTTAGCTTAGTAATTTTGAACCCAATCCAGAAGACAAGGGAACTCCTATATCAGTTCCCCCTGATCTAGTATATTGATTTGTCTAGTATATTGATTGATCTAGTATATTGATATGAGGTATTGATTTGATATAGGAACTTGGAGAACGTTGTGACCCCGACATATTTAACGTGAACCAATCATCATTTAAGGCACTTGGATTCTTCGTCTGGCTGTATTTTAACTCCCGTTCTTACGAACACAAGTTCAACGCCTTACCTACCCGACCCACTATTAATGTATTAAAATATTTTAAAGTTCAGTCTGTTTTCTTTAAATTTTTGTATAATTATACAAATAGTTCCTGAGAAATCAAATTTCAAATATGCGATTTCTTTAAAATTCGCTATCACAGGAGCTACACAAACGATTTCGATCAAATCTTGTATTTCGCCATGCAAAATCAAATTCTTTAAAATAATATAAAAAATTACATACTCTTTTACAATTCAAATTTTTTTAGATTATTATTAAGTAAAATAATGAAAACAAAATATATTTATTAAAAGTTATTTTTTACATTTAACTATCTTTGGATAAATTAATTTTAATAATGAGTGCAAAAATTTTTCGTCCTCGAGATATGGCTAAATACGCAAAAAACAAAATTAACATTAAGAGGTCCAAAATTTGGAGCGCTCTCCTGTTCAATCTATAGGAACCCTATTTCCCAGATTGCGACTACCCCCTATATTTTGGGAGTCGCAAATCCGAATCCATCGAAAGAAAGGTAAGTTTACCCAGAGAAAGTACGTTTTTGTGTCTGATTTCGTAATTTAAACTATCGCCTGCCCTAATTAATTAGTATATTTGAGATCCTTTCCTCGAAACTTTAAGGTAGAGTCCTAGAAGGTAAAAGTCCGATCATTAGATCAAAAGTTATTCAGGACAGTCTCTATTTCATTTTGCGCATAGAACATTTAAAGGCCCAGCATAAATTTGGATTAACATCCATAAGTTCAAAATGTATTTTTAAAGATTGTGTTAACAATGTTTTAAAAATGATGAAGTAAATTATATATTTTTACGTATTCGTTCAAATTTAAAACTTAAAAACAGTGCTTATATTTAAAGTTAAAAGATGTTGGTAATTATTAAGTGTATGTTGGTAGTTATTGAAATGGAAAATACGGTTTCATTAATTTTGAATTTCAACGTCTATGAGGATGCAAATAAATTTTGCTTTTCATATAAATTTACGAAAGATTATCTGCGAATTGCAACATTTTTAAGAATAATCTCAAAAGCAGTAACAGTGACTCTCGGAAGAAAAAAATATTCTTCACGATTAAAAATTGTTTTTTATTTCGCAAGCAAAAGCATGTTTTTTTTGTATGTTAATTATGCTTCATTTGCATAATTTTTATAAGCTGCTAGTTGTTTTTTTTAATTGTTCTTTTTCACGTGATAAAGTAATGCACTATACATTTTTCAGTATAGGCTTAAGTATTACATAAACAAATTAAATTTTTTTTTTTAATCTTTACTTACTAAAATTGCTGTTGAAGACAGTGAATAAATTTTTTTCATACATAGTGAATGTGAGAAGATGACGCAACTAATTACATAAAATTATAACATTACTGCATATATTATAGTAACTGCATTTACGTCAAATTAAATAATGAATTTGTTTGTATGCTTAATTGTAGGTAAACAGTAGCATTTCCGCAGGATTAATTAGGATGTCAGATATCAACCCAAAATTAAAATACTTCAAATTTTTGATTGGAAGTTTTATGAAGACTTTTCAATTAGTTTTGTCTGTAGTTTATTTTATGCATAATTTTCAAGATGAAGTTGAAGGGATTTCTGTTTCTACAGAGATAAAGCTTTGTTCGCGTCTAAATTTTTTTCAAGATTACTTCAAAAAACATGTTAAATTTTGCACTTCGATATGTAATTTTCATAAAATATTGTCAACCGTAATTACCTTGTCGCAGGAGAAACTTTCGTAATTCTCTAAAAAAATTAGCTAACATTAGGCAGTTATTCATTAGCCTGTAAGTTCTCTGTGCAAAATCAGGACTGTTGTATGCCATATAGTAAATGCTGAAGAAGAAAAATGAAAGTTGAAAAAGATAATTTATCAGACAATCTGCTAAAATAGCAGTTTTAGTATCTGGACAATTGTGATCCCTAAAGTGCATTGTAAGTGATAAGAGATATTAAGTTTTTCGATCCTTCTCATTCGGTTATAATTATGACTTTTACGAAACATGACCTATTGATATATATTGAAAGATCATAATTAAAGATTTTAACGTCTCGATCCTTCCACTTCCACCTCAAAATTTTAATCTTTCCATTTCGACTATTCCAATGACTTTTTATGAAATGTTAACTACTAGTACATATTGGAAGAACATAATTAAAAATTTTAAATTTTTGATTTTTTAAATTTGATTATTCTAAGAGCTTTAACCAAACATATATTATTGGTAGCATATTGAAAGATCATGAATCGAAGTTTTAAAACCTCGATCTTCCCACTTCGGCTATTTCGATGTCTTTTATAGGACATTAACAGTACTGGCATATGTACTGTTGGCCTCGCTAACACTACTGACACATGTACTACTGGCCTCGATCTTTTCACTTTGACGCACATATCATCATTCAAAGTTTTAAAATCTCGATCTTCTATTTCTACCATTATAGCAAATATTACCAGCATATTTTCCAAGATTATAAGATAATAATCATAGATTTTATAAATGGCCCTGATTTTTATCTTAAAACCTTATCAAAATATAAAAAGAGTAATACAGGTAATATTTATCTTTCACTCACAGAAGGTTTTATCGATTTCTTTAACACAATTATCTTTAAATTATAATTCTTTCTCCATAAAAAACAGTTTTGGAAAGAGAGAAATTTTAATATTAATTTGCAAAGAAATGTAATAATGTCAAAAGTTTATTTTTTTTGTTATGAAAGCGAATTTAAAATTTCTTTTGTTAATTGTAATTTTGTAAGAATAAAAAGGATATTTCTAAAGTGTTTTGGCCACGATCTTTCGAAAGTTGCAATCGCTTTTAGCATTAAAATTTTTTTTGGCACAGTTACAATGGTTGGTTATTCAGTTTTTGTTAAGTCAACATAGTTATAAAACTAAACTTCCTAACATAGTTGTAAAGCTAAACTTCATAACAGTTTTCAACAAATTTGTTTTAATATAACTTTCGATGTGTAACAATTATTCGATAATAATAAATTTCAACATGTGTTCTTTAAATTAGACACTTAAATGCTTAATTAAATCTATAAATTTATAGTAATTAAATCTATAATAAGAAAATGATTTATTTCTGTAATCCTTTATTCGAAAAATAAGAAATTAGTTTTTGAAAGTTTATTCATAAATTTTTTAAAAAAAATATAAGTTTTAAAAGATTACCCATTTCAGTAGTAAGCGTACTAAAAAGAGTAATTAAATACTGATGAGGATACAATATAACAAAAATCCCATATCATATTACATCTTCGACAATAACGATTTTTTACATTTCTCCAGCACTATCACTATTTTCCTGCATTTTTATGTACTTGTACTGAGAGTTTAAATTAAAACTATTTGAAACTGCACTCCAATTTATCCAGAGTTTCAATACTTTGTATCTAGTACGCTTACCTTGATTGGAGTGGGAGAAAATAATCCTCCATCAAAGCCAAAACATGGACTTTGAAATGTTCTTACTATTGATCTTGAACTTTGAAATGTTCTTACTATTGATCTTGAACTTTTCTCAAACTCCTTTGTAAGTTCAAAATCTGAATCATCACTTTCTCTTTATAAAGTTTTTGGGCTCATTATCTAGACTTTTGCATTGTTAATACATTACTTTATTACTTTTAAAAGGATTGTAGAAACGAATTTCAAATTCACTTTTTTGTCCACCTCACTTCAATTTTTATTTCCAAGGAGTTATATATTCTTTTTAATTGTTTTTTATTTCAATTCGATTATATTATAATATTCCATTGCAATATCAACTGAAATATAATTGATTATTAGTTAGTTGCATTGAAGTTTGAATAAGTAATTTACATTATTTAAAAAAAAATTATCAAACCTATTCAGAAACGTCTCGTTATCATGAATCTAATTTAATTCTGAAAACTTCTAGCTTATCACTGTTTGAGAGTTTACTATGCGGTGATAGGCTTTTGCCAAGCGTCAACATTTTTCATGACCACTAACTGGAAGAGAGTGCTGTAAAAATCATTTAAACCAGAGAAGAAACTATGGACAAGTGAGATATTTTAGGACGGATATGTTTTTGAAACGTCAAATGCTTTTTTCAAAACCCCCCCCCCCCTGTTTTTAAAGGTTTGAATCACATTATCTTCTCGTTAGTAGTCATGAAAAATGGCGACGTTTGGCAAAAGCCTGACTTCGCAATTTCAATTTCTAGTGCTAAAAATATCGTTCCAATTCCAATTAAGGTCCCGTATTGAAAGGATTATTTTTTGATCAAAAAAGTGGGTGTTGCCATTTGAAAACTTAGAAATTTCGTCACTGAAACTGCAACCACGAAAACTACACAATTCTTAACTGCTATTTTTGAGATCTTTGATCACAATACCTACCTACAAAATTCTGCTTTGCTCACTCAAACGGTATGCTCTTCAGAGGGTCATATGTCAGCCCTCTGAAGAAAATTATTTGATGATGGCTTTGTATAAATATATTAACATTCCAAAGTTATGTTTTTATGCTGTTTGTTTGTCAAAATAAATTAAATAAATGAGCAATTAAATAAATAAACAATTAAATAAGACAAGCATAGCAATAATTAACAGTTTTGGGACTTCAAGGCTAAAATAAAAACATGCCAATGAGTAATAATTAGATTTATACTTCAAAAGAGAAGTTATTTTATGATCTTTCACTTCCATATAAGGAAAGATTAAACGATTTGCTATGAGTAATAAATAAATTGATGAGGCGTAAGAATACACAGAAAAGGCAATAATGACTGGCCTCTTCACAACTTTTAATCATCCCATAAAACGCAGGACCGAATGTTTTTGCGTGGCTTTTTGTTATTTATCATGCTTAAATAAAATCCGTCAGCTTAGACGGGATATGGGTCTCCTCCCATGGTCTCCTCCCAAGCTTGGAGGGGGCTGAGATGTATACCTTCACCATCGCTACTAAATAAAAAAGATTATGCACAACATGGACTCGTTAATCATGCTGCTTTGACTACTAATTAACTAAAAAATATCGGTGTGGATANATTGCAGGGATTACTTTTTGATCATAAAAGTGGGTGTTATCATTTGAAAACATTGAAATTTTGTCACTGAAACTGTAACCACAAAAGCTACGCAATAATTTTTAATTTTTCAGTTCTTTGATCACAAAATATCGGTCTTGTGCTAAAAATATCGTTCCAATTTCAATTAAGGCTTCGTATTGCAGAGATTACTTTTTGATCAAAAAAGTGGGTGTTGTCATTTGAAAACTTAGAAATTTCTGTTTGTTTGTCAAAATAAATGAAATAAATGAACAATTAAATAAATAAGCAATTAACTGAGACAAACATATTAATATTTAACAATAGAAGTTTCACTCGTTAACATGCATATCTATGTCAAATAATTTCTTTAACATGCTCCATAGTAACGGTAAAACTATTACACGTCAACGTTAAAAATTAGGTTAAAAACGCTAGTGGTATGCTCAAATCTATAGAAGGGACATCTAATTGGGGGTAATTAAATAACAATATATATATATATATATATATATCAACAGTTACTTTTTTGTAATGCTATTTCCTCAGAAAAAAAGACAACCATTACAATATTTAACCATGTAACGCTCATTAGCGGACAAATCTATGGTAAATCTTCTCTTTAGCATGCACCAAACTGAAGATAAAACTACGACATGCAAAACGTAAAAATTTAATTAGAAATCCGAGTGACATGTTAAAACCTGTAAAAGGGATATAAATTGAGGGCAATTAAATGATCGAACAGCCAGAAAAAAATATTCCAATCAACTCAGCGAAGTTCTTCGACGCTTTCGATTAATCCTAGAAGGCAACTGAGAAGATCCCATTAGAAGATATTCACTTAAGGTAAAGTGAACGCCATTTCATGGAACATCACGCAAATATGTCCCCTCAATTCAGAGCCTCTTAAGGAAGAGGGATTTTCACTCAACACTTATTCCCCATAATCGATACAGAAGGCGATAAGTTTCGTTCAGTTATCCGTCTTGGAAATCTGATAAGAGTTTTCGAAAAAGGCAGATTCCATTTTGAAATATTGAAATATATGTTTGCAAATTTCATTCTGTGAAATAAATGTGTATAAGTTAAGGGATTTATTATTAAACAGAAGAGCAAATTTAATAATTTAGTAATTTTTTAACACTAAAAATTAAACAGAGAAGTTTATAGTATATTTATTTTCTGTATTAGAAGTTTTAAATTTTTGAAATGAAAGTATAGAATTAGATTTAAAATAAAATGTGCATATCTCATATAGTAGACTTTGTTTCATAAAGATAACAATTTTAATGTTTTTTGGAATCCAGAATTAATTTCAAATTTTATTTACGTTTCATTTAATTTATAGGATAAGTAATTTATAGAATATTTAATGTATAGAATGTTTAATATCCAGGAAGTTTAATGTTAAAATTGAATTCCTATAAAACACGTAATTCAAAGCAGTTGAGATTTTAAATATTTGACGATGAGTGTATTTACTATACTGAAAGAACTACAAAGATTATTCTAAGATAGCGAAAAAAGAGCTGCTTTTATATTACACTTATGATTAAACTGTTAACGGTTTTTTTTAATAAATTGAAGAGCAACTTGAAAAGTAACGAAAGGACATATTTAAAATTTAATTGAAAAGAAACTAAACTCCTTTGGTTAATTTCACAAATATAATGTTTTTTTTAAAAGCTTAAGTTAAACAAGTGGATTTTTTAAGACAGCCAACTAATATCACCACCAAACATCAATTAATATAGAGGTGCTTACAAAGGAAGTAATTTTTTTTTTATACAACAACTGACCGGTTTCTTGTTTTAGTTGATGCTCTTTCTGTTACTTTAAAAATTGTAACTTTTCTAATGTCTGATTGGCAATTTAGAGTTAAGAGTCTCTCAAATATTTAAATTAATAATGCAAGTGTTAACAAGATGTGCCATAAAAGTTTTCTCTCGAGGCCACAAAAGTTTCTCTTAACAACGAAGTAAGTAGTCATGCAACTGCATATAGAAATGAAATATAAATTTGTTTTTAGTTCAGTTAGCAGGGAGTTATAGAGAAAATTTCTGAGCTGGCCTATAAAGAAGGCTGTTGTTCTGTCAATTCTCAGTTATGAATATTTTTATCTAAATTGGAACTACCATTCAAATCGCATCAGTCTGTAGCACAACTAACTCCAAATCCAAGAACCAGCAGGAATGCTAACCCCTTGTAGAAGACCCAAGACCAGAGATGCTGCACCCAGAGGGCAGCCCCACTGCGATCAACGTACCTACAACCTGAAGGCCTGCTCAGCCAATTGCCCAGAACTTTCTTCAAACAACAACAAAAATGACAAAGCATTCATAAAGAATCAAATTAGTTACATAAAATAAATACACATAACAAGATTAGTTACCTAAATTTGCAATACAAGAGGGCAAAAGGCTTAACGGAGCATTTGCAGAAGTTCATTGTGTTAGAATGTGAGTTCAGCTCAAATTCATAACAATTACAATGAAATGGTACCTGTGCTTACATAAAGGAAATTATTTAGAAATAGTGTCATGGGTGTTAGTAGAGAACGTATTTACAAAAGTATCAATGAAACATGTTTACAAAGTTATGTATAGTCAAAGTTTTCTCTTTTTTGCTTCTACTCTAGGGTTCTTTTATCAAAGATTTATTTAGTTCTCTTCTGATTTCTGGTGCATGTCTAAAATCATTTTTCATGTTGTGTCCTTTGGGAAAAGAGTATCATTATAGCTGTGTCAAGAGATGGCAACATATTTATCACATGTTCCGCATACAGAACAAATTGGCGATAATTTGATTAGTGTAGAAGTTTCCATATAGGTTTTTGGTGTTAGTATTAGGTATGAAGTTTTCTTATTTTGTTTCCCTTGCTGTTATCTTCGTTGTTCCAATTTTTATGCCACTTTTTTATATTGTTTTTCGATTAATCTATGTATTGTATTTCCGTTGTATTGTGTTTTCGTTTATTGTACTTTTGGTTTTGGTTTCTTCTTGTGAACTTGCGGCCGCTTTAGTTGCAAGATCTGCTCGTTTGTTACCTTCTATCCCGGTATGTCCTCCAACTCGGAAGAGTTTACAGCTCTTAATTTTGACGTTTTGTTTGATTTCAAGGATACAATCTTCGTCTTCCATGGACGTTAATACCGATTGACTATCTGTAAATTCGTGACTTTATTTTCTATGGCCCATTCCGTGGCCTGTTAAATAGCATATGCTTCTGCTTGGTAGATTGTATTGGTATCGGCTAATCTCTATTTCCTAACATAAGTTTCAACTTTTTCTCTAAAGATGACCAGTCCGCATCCAACCTTGTACGATACAATAATCTCAATTTTACTCCGTCAGTAAAAATGGTGTTAAACAGAACCCCATTTTAACTCAAATTGGGCAATAGTGTTTTGTAAAAAAGATCATGACTCTCAGCAGTATGATTTAATTTGGCACAGTATTAAGATTGAAACAAATTTTGCAATGTTATGGCTCTAAACCTTTCAAAATTAAAGTTGAACCGTGGACATAGCGTTTCCCTCTCAATTAGACAACCCAGCTTCGAATCCTGTTAATTTGCTTCAAAATCAGATTCAAACTTGCATATGCAACAGTCCTAACGAAAAACATCCTCGTTTAAAGACGGATCATGGATTTTAATCCCCTTGTAGTTGGGCTAACCACGAGAAGATTCGTGATTTTCTCTCCAAGTAAAGCAAGTGAGTGTTACTTTTATTAGCCTTAATGCTTGATCCAGGAATTCTCTTCTCTTCCAATGTGGATTCAATATTAGAAGGCTGTGTTGAACATTGATAACTGCTAACCCAAAAGTTGGTCAGTTGTTCAACGCAATCATAAAAAATAATAATATTTATATAGAACAGTAGATAAATTGTTATATTTTATTATATAAATGTTCAATTACGTCCAGAATATGTTCTTTTAAATTGAATTTTATTAATTCTCTGATGACTTATAATGGTGAACACTCAAGAGTTAAATTCCGAAATGAATATTTTTTTTTATTTCAGCTTTATCTTATAAAGTTTTGAAAAACTTTTTTGAAACTTTTTATGACTAATTTATCTCCGTGGCGTCATTATTCACAATCACGTTCCTTGGCAGATAACACGTATTTCATTGACAGAAAATATTAATGATCTTTAATATTTTTTTTTACCCTGGAAAACTTTCGTTTCAGGTTTTGTTGCAAATCTTTTTCGCTCTTGAAAGATCAGTGTTCTTATCTTTTTTTTTTCAAGTTAATAGTTATCTAAATAAAAAAAATACACTCTGCTGAAAAAGGAGATGATTCGATTAATATTACTTATACATGATCTTTCGTTCCACCATCTACAGGTTATATCATAGATGTCTCGTTGGGAAAACGTTAAAATATCAGATGCAAATATTTTAATCTGACGTATGTTTTATTGTTTAAACAAAAAATCTGACTAAATTTATGATCACTACTTAGAAATTAAACCTTAGAATTTGTTTTTTTCTGTTTGAGTAAAAAACCTATAGCCGTTTTTATTCAATCTTTATTGCTACCTTTATTCAACCTGTAATTGCAACTTTTATTCAACCTTTATTGCTTGGTTGTATAAATGAAATATATTAATATTAGTTACCTATATAAGTACATTAGGTACCGCAGCACCTGTTTAGCAATGTTAACAGTGGTATTGTAAAATAACTTTCATGTTTTTAACTTTTAAAATAAATAGCAAAATAAATAATATTTCTTTTATTTATCAGTGGAAGAATTCCCCAAAATGGCGCCATTTAAAAGTGCTCCTCAGGAGTTCATGCAACTCTGAACAAAACTTTAGTATGACCACATTTCATTTAAGCATTCATTTCTTATAACAATTTTATAACACTTTCAACAGATGGACTGAGGAGCCATCGGACGTCCAAAGAAACCCAGTCCTAACGTCAGGAAGTTCAAATAACAAGTGAATGCATAGTTTCTAATAGGCACTTAGGAGCATGGGAAGAGATCCAAGATTTGGCCAGTTATCGTTAGGTAATGTAGCCAAAACTAAAAACCAATTCTTAACATTAAATTTTAAATAATCTGGCAAAAACTTCGCTATTAAAACCGTTAAAATTTAATATAACCTGGCAACCGAAACATTTTTGGGTGAAAGAAATGAAGCAGTTTAAAGGAAATAGAGGTTAAAAATAAATTTTGATGTTCGATTTGTAGGGACACACTGAATTAATGAGTTATCTTGCTGATGACACTTGTATTGAATTAAAAAGTTCAGACGCTATATTGATTGTCACGAAAAAATNACATATTTCTATTAATATAAAAAGTTTCAGAGCTTTTTATTCACTTTACTTTTTGGGGATTTTATGAACTGAAAAATGACGGTTTTCGTGAGAATGACCCATATATGCTTTTTTTATAATGCGATAAAAGTTAAATAATTGGTTTAAATCAATTGTAACAGAATTAAGAATGATTAAAGAAAAGCAAAATTTATGAAATTAGAGAAATTTTAAATGCGGTAAGACCTATTAACTGCTTCATATCACCTATTACACTGCAGTACCTACTACCACAATTAAATAAGCATTATTAAACCTTTTAAAACTTTGCACCTCCACACCTGGCAAATATTTTAAATTCTTTGTCATTTCTTATGCTAAGCATAAAAATTTAAATCTTTGATAGTTCAGTTTTAAGTTTTGCATGCCGTAGCATACTGAGCTATTCCTGGAAAATATTTCTTTTTCATTCGAGCAAAGTTAATTTAAAGTTCTATGCAAATAAAGCCTGATAAATCTACTTAATCTTATTCTAAGCAGATACTTGATAAATCCACTTAATCTTACTCTAAGCAGTAAATTTTATGAAACAGTTTCACAACTTAGTAATCAAGTAACTTGGTAAAATATTGAATTTCTGAACATAAAATAAAATTCCTTGAATTCTAAATGCACTATTCATGGCACCTGAACCTTCATCAAGCTATTTAAAGTCCCTTTTATAAGAAGTATTTTGATTTCTGACAATCAGTTCTAGCTGAGCCAAAATAGCATGGCTATGTGGGAGAATCTATTGTATTCATATAAACATATTCCACCTAGTATTTTTCGATTCGTCGAAATCAAGTATAGACTTAAATATATTCTTTGACACTCTTTGATCAGGAAAATGAAAAAAGATCACAGTTTGAAAGCTGAACTCGAAGTGTAGATTTTTTTAAAATTGTACATACTATCTTACTTGCTGAAGACAACTGGCAAATATTTTAAACATTTAAAAAAATATTAAACTCCTTCTATCTTTTAAAAAAAAATAAACTTAAATTTGGCGAGATTCCTCTAACAATAAATGAGTCATTCTTTATTTTTGTAAATTTTTAATCGAAACAGTGCTGTGTTGAGCTAATTTTTCAAATACTAAAAGATTGAATTACAAAGGCTTTTCATTGTCAAAAAACTGTTCTATTTTTCAAAGTGAAAATTCGTCACCTTTTATTAATTAGCATTTAAGTCACTGGTTAAAAATGGCTAACAATTAGTGTAACAACTACAGGAAAATGTTACAAAAATAGCTAATTATTCACCAAAAAGTTTTTTTTTCCATTTGAGAAAAATCTTCTTACTTTAAAACAGTGTGATCCAGCCAAAAATGTGTGATGCCCCTGAAATTTTCGGGGGCATCACGCAAGATAAAGCTAAAATATACATTTATTTTTAACTAGCTGTACCCTGCGTGCGTTGCAACGCTTTCAGTTTGAATTTAAATTTTGTATTTAAGTGTGTAAATGAGATTTGTGATTATGATTTGAAATGAGAATTTTATTTAATGGTGAAAAAACCAGTGATAGTCTCAACAGTTAATTCTCTAGGATATCGTTAGTGCATTTTCAAACAGACATGTATGGTGATGCACACCGATCATGAAACATATTTTGGATGATGATCTGAAAAAAGTCTGGATCAATGGCGACATGAATATTTCTGTTGATATGAGCTGACCAATTTGTCATGGTGTGATTTTTTCAATAAGCCAAATCATGTGGTAATTCTCCTTTTCTGCCATTCAGTAGAATACATCAAACAGACATGTCTCTCCAAAAACATGACTTTTCGCAATGAAACCAAGTATAGAGCTTAATATTTGTTTTAACTCACGTGCGGTAATGCATCATGAAGATCCGATGATGTTTGCCTATGTTACTAAAGCTCTTTAATTTTAGCTCAAGCAGGATTGCATATGAATGTAATAAATGACTCTGGCTGCCCATATGCGCACCGATACTTGTAGCACCGAATGAAGTCATTTGGAAACACGAATGTACTGACATATATTCTCCATGAAAAGTTTCTATTTATTAGCTTGACCCGATAACAACGTTGATAATGACTTGGGTGGCGACGTTAAATCTGGTAGTTTCACTTTGCCTCCAGAACAGCAAATTCCAGCTGTTTCATTCTTAAATTTGAGAGCACTACAAAACATACATAATTGATCCATTTTTCCGATGATGACGCTTGGGTGAAAGATTATAGTTGGTTGTCAGATCATAGTGAAATGCACTAAGATTCAAATCAGAGTATTGGCAGCGTCTGAATAGCTAAGTGCGTTCTTGATTGATTTTCATTCTTACATCCCGTTGCTCAGATGTTTCCGACCAACGGGCTTGAGCAGTGCGTTCTCGATCAGATTTCATTCTTGCTTCCCGTTGCTCTGATGCTTCCGACGAACGGGCTTGAGTAGTGCGTAGTTGATTTGTTAACAGTCTTCTTTCCTGTTTCTCAGACGTTTCTAAGGAACGGGCTAAAGCATTGTGTTCTCGATTAGTTTCAAGTCTTTCTTCCCGTTGCTCCGATTTTTCTGNTAGTGCGTAGTTGATTCGTTAACAGTCTTCTTTCCTGTTGCTCTGATGTTTCCAACGAACGGGCTTGAGTAGTGCGTAGTTGATTCGTTAACAGCCTTCTTTCCTGTTGCTCTGATGGTTCCAACGAACGGGCTTGAGTAGTGTGTAGTTGATTCGTTAACAGTCTTCTTTCCTGTTGCTCTGATGTTTCCAACGGACGGGTTTGAGTAGTGCGTAGTTGATTCGTTAACAGTCTTCTTTCCTGTTGCTCATACGTTTCTTAAAGGCCTGGTTTCTTAGGACAGGACGCCGTCAGCTGGAAATCAGCGCTAACCTTTGATTGGTCCATTTGTGAGCTTGATAGTATACGTCATCGAACGCTCATCTTGAACTACAATTGCCGTCCAACTCAACTGCAGTTGGATTACAACGTGACGTTTACCACAGAAGCAATGGCGGACAACATCCAACAGCACATTGAAATCAGCCAAGATTTTGATTTTGATATTAAACATAGCTTCTTCATTAAACATAGCACTCTTCATTTAGCTCAGCTATAATGTGTTTTTTCTTGGACAAAGTCATTATTTGTACTCTAAAACAGTGGTCGACAATAACAAAATCAAAACAAATTCAAAATAAATATTTGTTTACGTTATTAACGCATGCGCAATGAGAGATAATGTCTGCGTTGGACCGATTGCTCAGGCTGAGCTAACAAAAAAGTATTTTTTTGGCATCCGCTCTACATCAACTTTCCGCTGACGCCCAGATAAGGCGCTAGTTCTAAGAAACCAGGCCTTGAGCTAACAAACCAGTATTTTGTTGGCGTCAGCGGGACGTTGACGTCACGCCGACGCCCAGATAAGGCGCTTGTCCTAAGAAACCAGACCTTAAGGAACGGGCTAAAGCATTGTGTTCTCGATAAGTTTCAAGTATTTTTTCCCAATGCTCCGATGTTTCTGAAACACGGGCAGTTCTCCTTTTGCGTGCTTGAGACGTTGATGGACTAAGAGTGATTCGCTTAGGCAGCATATTTTTCAAATATTCTCTTTCAAACAAAAAGAAATGTAAAAGTTGACAGTGGTCGCAAATTTGCTAAATCGAAAATTCACATATTTATTTTAAATAATAAGAAAAAGCAATAAAAAGAAATTAATTAAATAAGAAATATAATAATGATAAAATTTAAAACAGAAATTTATTTCTTAAATGAAAGAAATAAAATGATTGTTTATTATTACAAAGTTTGCGAATTCGCAATCTAATAGTTTTCAAATGGCAACTGTCAGCAATGAAACCTTCGAAAACTATATTTAATTGTGCTAACCTAAAATTGCATACTAAATATAAATAATTATTAAAAGCGTGCAATTTGAATAAAATTTGCTTTTGCCTTTGCGACCAATAATTACGAAATCTATTCTCGTTGATTTTACGTGCTTGTGCTCACCTGACATAAAGAACTGGATTATAATTGGGTATACTATAGCCTACGTCACAGATCGTGTTATTCCTACTAAATTTAACTAGTAAACAGCATTTTCTGCGAACCTGATTTCTAGCAACAAGTAAAAACATCAGACGAAGTGTCTTGTTATAAGTCGCTACTCGCCAGGTTGGAATTGTATTAGTCTAGTTCCTTTGGAAATAATTTATATTGTTGTTTTACCGAAGTTTATGAATTTAGTAAACATATTTTAAAAACTCAGTTTATTAATTAAACTAAAAGATAAATGTTATCTCTAATAAGTGGAAGTAGTTGTGCTTTTTTCATATTATACCCAATTAAATATTAAAGTATATGTAATTTACTTCTCTAAAGGAATAGAGCTATAAGATAGAAAATATCACTATTGTTATCTTCAAGATATTTGAAAACTGATTCGTTTATAACAAAATTTATAACAATGGCTAACTTTTAACCAATCAGAAAATTCCACTTCGATTTTCGCTGATACCGCTGGAACGGTTTGTCGCAGAATGTTCTATTGTCGACAGAAACCTTCCTCGTGCTTTGAACTATCTGTATGCCAAGCTTCACAGCTTTCTGTCGGTTGGTTTAGGAGTCTATAGAGGACAAACAAACAAACAAACATTCACTTTTATATATATAGATTACACGAGGAATGCATGAAAATTTACATTTCATATTTAATACAATCTATGTAATATATTTATTAAATGTATGTAATTAAAAGTTATATTAATTATATTGGTGATAAAAATTGTCTTAATAAAAAATATTTTTTACTTGAATTTCACGAAATTCTTAAGTATCGAAGAATAGTTTTATGTAATGTCCATTAAATTATAAAGTTAATTTCAATTGTAATATTGATTCATTCATTAAAAACAATTATTCTGTTGAGCACATTTTATTTTATTATTATTCTAATTAACTCGTTTATTTTACTCTAGAGATACTTTATGATCAAAGTATTATTTGAAGTGGAATATTTTATTATTAAAAACTCAATCCTAGAGAAAAAGCTAAAAGTTACTCTTAGAAAATGTTTTTGTATCTTGCTCGCATAAAGTCGAGATAATTTAAATAAATTTTCTTTTTTTATTGTTCTGAAAAAAGAACACAAATAGGGTTACCTTTTTTATTAATTTAGTAGGAAATCATTAGGGAAAGTTTTTATGAACAAAGTAAAAAATAACCAAGTTGTATTTTCCTTTTTCTTGCATAAATTCCTTAAGATTTTTCCCTGTCTCAATTATTCTAAAGCGTCATAATTCTCGATACGACAATTGTTATTCTGAATAATATTGATTTTTTGAAAATAAAATATGTTAGGTAAGGATAAAAATTTATCACAAAGATGAACGCAAACTTTTTATATAAAATTGAATTTAAAAGATCAAAAAAAAAAAAAAATGAAATGCAACTCAATTATCAGATTATTCCTGAGAACTACAAAATTTATTTATTGACTAACATAACTATTACAGACTTTGACTTTGCCAATTAAAACTAAATAATTGGAAAAAAAGCTGTAAACTAATTGATGTGAAATAAAGAGAAGAAACTAGAAAAAGTGAAAAATTAAAAAAAGCAACTGATGAACACTATTACTAAGTTTTACTATATTTATCTATTGATTTACATTGATGAACTAGACTTATTTACTAAATTATCATAGAGAAAATTACTTCAGAGTGAATATTGATAAAAATTTATAAATAAAGTTTTCGAACAAGAATAAAAACCCAGTCTTAAAGTGAGAAATAGGGGTTAATTTTGGACAGTATTTTTTGCAGCACTTATATAGCTGTCAAAAAGTTACAATAATTTAAATAATTTTTCTTTTTTTGTAACGGTGACGAAACAAAAATTCAAATAGGGTTACTTTTTTACTAATTTAGTTATAACTAGTTATAATGTAACGACTAAATGTAGCGAACTAAACTAAACTAAATGTAACGAAGTTGTATTTTTGATTTTCTTTCTCTTGTATAAATTCATTAAGATATTTCCCTCTTTCATTTATTCTACAGAGTCATAATTTCTGATACAACAATTCTTATTCTGAATAATATTGATTTTTTTTATAATGAAATATTTTTAATAAGGATAAAAATTTGTCAAAAACTAAACGTAAATTTTTGATATGAAATTGAATATAAAACTTCAAAAGAAATTTAGATACAATTTAAATAAGATTATTCCTGAGTTTTGCAAAATTTGTTAATTGATTAATACTACAATTTTTATTACATGACTATTACTTTTTCAAATAAAAATGATTGATATGAAATTGAATTTAAAGCAATAGAATGCAAAAATTATAAAAATAAAAGCAACAGAAATAACACTATTACGAAGTATTACTATATTTTTTTATTGATTTACATTGATGAGCAATAAATTTTTGAACACGAATAAGCGATGTTTATTTATTTGATTTTTTGGTTTGTTTCGGGATACATAACTTATAAAAAAGCTGATGAATAAAATTTTGAAAAAATGAGTCATGAAAAAAGTATAAATGGCATTTTTGTAAAATTTATACCTCAATGGCTTTGACGTTTTGAGATTGATATATCCCTGTTGTTACACTGACAGTGTTTGGATGGACTCTTTAAACTTTATTAATCAAAAATAATTTTATAAAATGATGCATAATTTTTAAATTAACATCTTGTTTGGTTTTCCAAATTAAAAAAATTTCTTAAAACTTTTCACTGTGCTGATATGATTTGTTATTTGTTATAAATTAAATCTTTAAAAAAAATCAAGCAAAGTAAAATGTGAAAATGCTTATTAATATTTAGAAAATAACCACACAACTAATTTCGTTGAAAGTAATCAAACGTTTATTTATAGATACTATTATATTTTTAATTGAGTCTTTTTGATAGGTATTCACACTTTGTGATAAAATATTTAATTTTAAAATTTATTTTAAATAATGTGTTCATTAAGAAAGCGTTATTTTAACGAAACTTGTGGAGGAGATTTATTTCAAATGCAGCAAAACTTACACGAAATATCGATAGATATACTCCCCCCCCCCTTAATCGAACTAGTTTTAAATCAAATCATAACCTTATTATATACTATATTATTTAATTTTAAAAAAAAATATTTAAAAGTAAGCAAATTAAATTGAAAAATAAGAACGAAATTCGTGATTAAAAATAAGTTCATTTTAGGACACTTTAATAGAATACTGACACTTAATAGAATATGACACTTTTAATAGAAATCAGTATTTAAATTACTTAATTTTTTAAATATAACTTAAGAAAATATTTCTTTAAAAAAGTACGAATATACAGCTTTACTACACTTAAACTAACTAACTTTAAAAAAAAGAGACAAAAATCAAAATTAAATCTTTCTACACTATTTAGATATAAAAATATGATAATCATTTGCCTTACAGCATCCAGGCTGATACACATAGGTTTATAATTTCACTTCATATTTATTTACAAATTCTTCAGCGATTAAATGATTTTTTTTATTTAGTCATTCACTAAATCACTGATAGCATTCAGTGTTATGCAAATTTAGTGATTCGTTGATTTGCTTTATTTTTGCTCTCGTTCTTTTTCTTCCTTTATTCATTTTTTATATAAATACTCATAGCCATAGCAGCATCTGAAATAAAAATAAAACTTTACGAACACTTAAGTTTATATTATTTTACCCTAACAAACGTTAAAACAGCAGTAATTTTGAAAAACTGCAATAACTAAAAGAATGGCCTTAAAATAAGCGTTGATTTCTTGAAAACGTTCCACATTCGTGTGCAAATTTGAAAGGGAAATTCCAAATTAGCAGCCATATTCTCATATTGCAAATGATTGAACTGTTATGTGCCTGGAATAAAAATTCATACTCCACTTAAGTTATAAAACGAACAAAATAAAATGAAATTCCCGTAAAGTTAGGAACACATTCCAAAACTCATGACAAATTATAGAAAAGAAGGTTCCATTGGATAATGTCGATACCAGCTTCCATTTTAAGTAAAGCCACTTTTCTTCGCCAAGCTTAAAGAATAATTCCACGCTCGCCAGGAAAGAAGAGTNATAATTTTTAAATAAAATTTTTTTTTGGTTTTCCAAATTAAAAATCTATTAAAACTTTTCACTATGCTGGAATAGTTTGTTATTTATTATAAGCTAAAACTTTAAAAAAAATCAGGAAAAGTAAAATGAGAAAATGCCTATTAATATTAAGGAAAATAAGTACAAAACTAATTTCGGAAAGTGATCAAACCATTATTTATTATGACGATTATTTATACATATATTTTTAATTGAGTCTTTTTAATAGGTATTCACACTTTGCGATAAAATATTTATTTTTAAAATTTATTTTAAATAATGTGTTCATTAAGAAAGTGTTATTTTAATGAAACTTGTAAAAGAGATTTATTTCAAATGAAGCAAAAATTGCACGAAATATTAATAGATATTCCCCCCCCCCTAATTGAAATAGTTTTACGTCAAATCATAACCTTTTTATGAACCATACTATTTAATTTAAAATGAAATATTTAAAATTTAACAAATTAAATTGAAAAATAAGGACAAAATTCGTGATTAGAAATAAGTTCATTTTATGACACTTTAATAGAATACTGACACTTCATAGAATATGATACTTTTAATAGAAATCAGTATTTAAATTACTTAATTTTTTAAATATAACTTAAGAAAATATTTCTTTAAAAAAGTACGAATATACAGCTTTACTACACTTAAACTAACTAACTTTAAAAAAAAGAGACAAAAATCAAAATTAAATCTTTCTACACTATTTAGATATAAAAATATGATAATCATTTGCCTTACAGCATCCAGGCTGATACACATAGGTTTATAATTTCACTTCATATTTATTTACAAATTCTTCAGCGATTAAATGATTTTTTTTATTTAGTCATTCACTAAATCACTGATAGCATTCAGTGTTATGCAAATTTAGTGATTCGTTGATTTGCTTTATTTTTGCTCTCGTTCTTTTTCTTCCTTTATTCATTTTTTATATAAATACTCATAGCCATAGCAGCATCTGAAATAAAAATAAAACTTTACGAACACTTAAGTTTATATTATTTTACCCTAACAAACGTTAAAACAGCAGTAATTTTGAAAAACTGCAATAACTAAAAGAATGGCCTTAAAATAAGCGTTGATTTCTTGAAAACGTTCCACATTCGTGTGCAAATTTGAAAGGGAAATTCCAAATTAGCAGCCATATTCTCATATTGCAAATGATTGAACTGTTATGTGCCTGGAATAAAAATTCATACTCCACTTAAGTTATAAAACGAACAAAATAAAATGAAATTCCCGTAAAGTTAGGAACACATTCCAAAACTCATGACAAATTATAGAAAAGAAGGTTCCATTGGATAATGTCGATACCAGCTTCCATTTTAAGTAAAGCCACTTTTCTTCGCCAAGCTTAAAGAATAATTCCACGCTCGCCAGGAAAGAAGAATCATGAATTATTCATGATTTGTTTCCCTTTCTAGAATGGAACTTTACTCGGTGCCTTATACGAGAGCATAAGATATAGTGGAAAACCTCAATGAATTTTGACTTAGGGTCAAAATATTTTAATACCTTCTTCTTATATCTATTTTGACAGTTCTTTTAAATATTTATAGTAAAAAGCTAATTTTTTCAGATTTGTGAGCATTAATTAAGTTATTTACTAAGAAAAGTTGCATTTATAACTGAGTAACTGGTCTCAGAAAGCTAAAACTTTCAGCATTTAAATAGGTAGAGTTTGTAGTATATGATGCAAGTAGTTAACCTAATATTCATGTTTTTTTTTCTTTCTTTTTTTTAAGAAAATATTATTTTGCTGAACACGCGAATTTATATCAATCATATGTTTCGATTACTTAAAAACTTCATTCACTAGAAAAGCTACTCATATCAATGCCAAAAATAGTACGCTTTTATTCAAAAAGGAAAATCCGAACAGTGTTACAAATGAAATTGGAATCGGGCTTTAATTTAAACATGATTCGCAGTATGTAATAGGATTTATAAAAATAAGAAAAGTAGGGTTTGTTGTTGTTCGTGATATTCTTGTTTTTTTTTGTTTGCTTGTTCAGAACATATTATTACGACGAACACGCTTTTTTAAATTAATCATTCGGATTTCTTAAAAATTTCGTTCAGTAGAAAAAAATAAGAAAAACTAAACCCTTCAATGCAAAAACAAGTACGTTTTTATTTAAAAAATGAAATCCAAAACATTCAAACAAAATTGGAATCGCGTTTCAATTGAAATGTATTAAAACACAGGCACTTCATTTCAAGGCCATGGACAGCAGGCTACTGAAACAAAGTACTATTTTTCGCAGCCTTATAAATGTATATATTATAAAATGTATAGATCTTACAAGCTATTATATACCTCATATATCTTAATATATATTTATCCCAATAACAATATTTAACCAATTACATATTTTATTTCGTCTATGTAAATTTTCGAGCGCATTCTAGCGGACTCGTGAATAATCGAATAATCTTCCATTTTTGTCCCTCAAAATAAATAATATTTAAAAGATTAGAAAGTTTTTTTTCCAATGGCAGGCACTGAATTTGAATCTTTGCCTATGAAGATTCCGGAACTGTTGCTCATTTATCGTTACCCAGTGGGCACCTGTGAACCAAAGTCACGGAGGCGAGCAACATTACCCACGCGGACGAGGAATGATCTTTTATTTCCTGTACTCATAATAAATAATATTTGAAAGATTAGAAAGTGATTTCATCTTTGTGAATTTTCATGTGCATTCTTCTGGATGTGGGATTAATTTTCAAAAACTAAGCTATAACAAAAAACATGATAAATTTGAAATTTATTAGCTAATAAAATAAAAAGGCTTACTTCATAATTTTTTTTTTATTATTCTTTAAGCGTTGAAAACAATTGTTAAAAAAAATATGTCCTCCGTTTGCTCCATAGGCGTCTTATAGTAGCACTTTTTGCTGAGGTTCCTGTATGATACACGGTTGAATTTTAACTTTCAAAAAAGATTGATAATCATAAAAAGACTGATAAAACAAAAACACGAATTACATTTATTTTATTCTGGCATAGATTCAACAGTTAAAAAAATAACAATGAAAGTTGGAATTTTTGCCTCCATTATCTCTGATTGACTTAATTCTATATTAAATTACTTTTTCTTTTTTTCTAACTAAGAAGCAAAATTAGAATCATCAGTTTAGAAAGACGTTAATTTTCTTTATAGAGTTAAAACGAATTAAAAAAATATAAAAAGTTTCGAAAGAAAAACAATTTACTTTTTTAATGCACTTATTTTTTTAACCTTCAATTTTGTTTGTTTCCGAATTCTCTAACTGTTTTTTCTCATTCATTCTAATTTTTTCCACGAAATATTTATTTTATTTTTATGCTATCTTTTTATGTAGAAGTTTTTGTCAATTAATGGTTAAAAACAAAATACACTGTAAAAAGTTTTTGTTCAAATTACGTTACCGTCATTCTAGTTGTCTCATCCGTAAAATACATTTTACCGTAAATTAATATGCTATTATTTTTACAGTTATATTTATTTCATTAGAATGATTCTATGATTTTATGGTAATTGCAAATGTAAAAATTACAGTGTGTCAGATTTGTGTTCCGTAATATGTTCTGATAAAAACGAATTTTAGGTTAAAAAGTACCGAAGTTTTTACTGTAATTCAGCACAAAATAGATACACAACTCTTAGCATTTTCTGTTAAATTCTTTAAATAAACTAAATAAAAATTCGTAAATCTGGTTGTTTTTAGGGAAGAATTGATAGATGTTGTTTTTATTTTTAAAATTATTTATCATTTTTCATAACTAGATCTTAATTAAATAATCAAAATCTTCAAGTTAGTTGTTGTCTTAACCCATTTGAACTATATTTTGAACGTTGTACCCTATAATTGTTTTTTTTTTAATATTTAATAATAAATTGTTTTACATCTATTTTCAGCAGTGTTATGCAATGTTAAAATATCAAAACATTTTTATTTTTTGAATAAATTTTAAGCGATTTTTTGATATTGCGTTTTAATTATTATCATAAACTTTCAAATCTATAAAAAAGAAATAACTTATTGAAGCCATTAATATTTTTTTCTTATTAATAAGGAATTCATAGAAAAGACATATTTATTGCTGAGTAGACAGAAATAGTTCTTTTGAATTCAAAATGAAAGATAAATAAGAAGAATATTGATAAGACACGATCTGAAAGCAACTTCAAATAATGAATTTGTAGCAGCCGGCATTTTAAAGATTAAACAGGTAGACGAAGAATAAAAATATTTAAAAATTGTTTTACACTCATTTTTAAGGGTTATAAAATAAGTTTTTACCAATTATTTCTATCGTATTATAAATATTCTATGAAATTTTAAGAAGGAGTTTAACCTATTTTTATCAATCATTTTTTTTTAAATTTTGGCTTATTTTTTTTCAAAGAGATAGAAAGTGGTAGCGCAAAAATTTCATTATAAGGGTGTATTTATTTTACAGCAACAAATGGATCTGTCTATCTAGTAAATAAAATTAACTTCTATATTTAAACCGGAAATCAAAGCACACTGTATGAAACTTCGGATCAAATTACAGAGCGAAGACTGGCATCTTGGTTGAAATAAATTTTTACCGGAAAATATAATTCCGTATTTCTTCAGTATTATTTATTTAAGTAGTGTGCTTCAGTAATTTTGTGGTAGTTAATACTGTAAAAAGAACAGAACATCAGATTATTTTATTCCGTACTTTGATTCGGAATTTTTTGCAATGCACAGTATTATTTTAAAGCTAAATTGGTAGGTAACATAAAGAGATGCCCACTTGGTATGAGCAAATATTAATTATTTAATCTTGGTCTTAAAAAGATGGTCTATAAATGAAAAAGAGTGATACACATGAGCTAGTTTATATTTTTTGTTACTGCTTTGGCTATACGGAGAAAAAAAATTCTTATAAAATTACTGCACTGTATAAAAATGTTATTTCTGGTAAAAAAAAATTTTTTTGGCAAATAAAACCAAAATATACAATCTTTAAACCATTTTTTTGGTAGTTTTTTCTTTCGTATGATAATGGTCTACGGTAAACTTCCGTTTAAGACTTATACTTCTCATAACCACGCATTTAATAAAACATACAAATCTGAAAGTTAAATTTAACCGAATAAATGATTTTTATACTATGCATTAAGGTATCATGATAAAATTATCAAATTGCACCACATTTAAAAAAGTTCATCACATATTTAAAACCATAAATTATTATTAATTTTACCAAATTCATTACCATAATGCTATGGTAAAAATTACAAAGTATTTTGGTGTTCCCATATAGATTTAAAAACACGGTAAATTTTACCATATTCTGGTAGCTTGACCATACTCTTTTTTCTATGTGTGTTATTCAGTAGCGTAAATAAACTATTTATTAAATTTCGCGCTATCTTAGCTATTTCTTTTTTAAGCAGTTTTATTAAAAATAGTATTCTCTGCGTACAATATTTTAAGTAGAACTTTCATAAAATTGCCCCTAAACAAATTTTTAAAGTATTTCTTAAAGCCAACAAATTTCAGTGACATAAAAGACTAAGCACTTTGCTTAAACGCATCTTCCTTATATTACACCCTGATAAGAAAGTAATAAATTATAGTTATCAAAATTCTTCTTTTCCTCAAGAACTTTATTAGTCTTAGTTTGCGTTCATAAATTATATCGCTTTCTATTTTTAACACCACATTCAAAGCATTGACCTTAGATTTTAGTCAATAAAACTCAGCAAACTTCGATACTTTTGCATTCAAATTTAAGTTTGCTAGGTTTTGACACTTTTGTTACAATCAATACACACCTCCAGGAAAATTTTCAAGTGTTCCATTTTATTTGTTGGTAGTTTATCGTCACAGTAAAAATTTATTCTGAAAGTTGTTATTCAGCGTATAAGTTTTATTGGTCTCAGTTTGTGTATTTGAATAAATTTCTTTCGGTTTTCAACATAAATTCTCAATAATTTCTTTTGCTTATGACAGATGCTTGTCTAAAATCTATATGAATGTTGCTGAATGCTATCGAAAGACTGACTTTACTAAGTTAGTTATCTTACTATTGTTTTTGAAACTGAAGGTGTCATATAAATACTCTAACATTTAATCTAAGTAGTTTTGTAAACATAGATAAAAATAAAAGAGTTTATCTGTGGGTGTACCTATTTTATAACTCATTTTGTGCGAGGGAATCGAGATTTAAACTGAGATTGGAATTGGCAACTTAGTCCCCCTTTGTTAAAAATCTGTTTAAAAATTTCAACTAGAGCCACGGTGGCTCAGAGCATTGTGCATTCAATTCTCAATGAGGTGACCCAGGTCCGAATTCCAGCGACGACTCCCAGCTCGCATCGACAGCATTAAAGTGGTAGACGGATCATGGGTTAGAACCCCGCTGTGATCGAGTCAACCATGGGTGGTTTTCCTCATCATGTAACGTAAATGAGAGTTAGTTCCATCAAAAAGTCCTCCACGAAGATTATGTTGTTTCAATGTCTGATCCAGAAGTTCCTTTGTTTTTTGGGTTGGGTTCAAAATTAGAAGGCTACCGAGTTGAATATTGATAGTCGTTGACTTAAAATTGTGGCTGCGGTTCAACATTGGTTATAAAAGAAAAGAAAATCGTTTCATTCGGGAGGAACTTTTGAAATTTTTGAATTATAGCCAGTGTTATAAATTAAACTGTAAACAATTCTGTTTTCCATATATTTCCATACGAGATAATTTTAGTAATGTTTTCTAGCTAACTGACAGCTTCGTTTATTCAACAAAATTTACTCAATGTTTTTTACTGTATTTAATTTTTTTATACGTTATGAGAAGTAATCTGAGTACTCAATGAGATGACATAAGAGTTTTACATCACCAAATTAGTAAATCTAAAGTTTTTTGAAACCACATGATTGTTTATTGTTACGTTTTTAAAATGTGTTTCGATTAAAATTAATATTACGTTGGCAACTAAGTTCATGCAGTTTTATTTAAAAAAATTTAGTATGGGAGCATGCTATTTTCGCTACCCGTTGCCTTGACGTTACTCGCGAATTTTCGTGCTAAAGTAGGTTTAATTGCTTTTAATTAAACTAAACTGCATGACTGGAGCAAGATGCGTCTTAGAGATCAAAACTTCCGTTTATAAATCACATACTAATCACGAATGAAACTTTCAGCAATGGTAACCTCTTTTTACATAGCACAAGTATCACAAGCAGGTTTTGTGACTTTAGAGCCTTGACTAAAAGCAACAGGAAATAGTTGTCAAAAATACTCATGTTCTCTCGAATAATTTTAAAATTAACATGACTTAACGATAACGAAAAGAAAAATAGAGATGGAAAAATGGAGGGAATGCCGATTTCCTTGTTAATGACATTAGTTCCTCACTAATTTTCCCCTGATTTTCCCCTCTTAAACACTGTGGTTTTTCTTATGTTTTTCATCTTAACTTGTTTTCTCTCTCGGCTACTGAGGTTTTTCTAGCTTTGTTTCTGCTGTATGGCTGCTTAGGGGCAATAATTTCCCAGTGGAAGATGAGGGGTCATGTCGTAAAGGAATTCAGGTTCTTCTGGTCAGGGTTTTTCCACGCCTAGATGAGCTCCATCTGATGGGAAGTTTAAGAAAGCAGCAGAAACTATCTTGTTCTCATCTTTTATTTTAAATTGTTCCTACAAACCACCCTTATCAGGAGGAACTAGAACCATCAAATTAATATCAGTTTGGCTGAGTAGCTTTCAGAAGGAAACACGTATCCCCTTCTCCGCACGCTCTGTGGTTAAATAAGTTTGTCTTTAAATAGATATGTAAATGATCACTTTATTCGGATTATTTAAACTGCATAAATGTAAGATTGAGTGAAACTAGAACAATTAAATTGTTATAAAATAAAATTTACTTTCTGAGCATGTGGAGAAGGAAATCAGATCTTAACTGCTCACCTATGTATGACAATATCAACAAACGAAAGTGCGCGTCCATCTGGGTACATACAGTAAGATTAAATGTTACAGTTAATAAGTTATAGGTACAAGGCGCAGTCATAAAAGTAATATTAGAAATTTAGGCAAAGGCCAAAAAGTTGAAAAAGGGGTGGGGGTATTGTGAGAGCATTATCATAGTTTCTCACCTATATCATTTCTATTTTGTTGTTGACAGCTTAAAGTTTCATATTTCAAACCACATTTGTTTCTTCTCATTCACATCTGACAAGTCTTGAAAATGGGTGGAGAGTTTTGAAACATGTTGACTGTTATTTCAAACCAGCATATTTTTTAAGTGAATGAACTTATTTTAAGCAAGTAATATCTTACCACTTCAGTTTCATTGTATTATTTATTTAATTTATTGCATCAGTTATAAATCTAGATGAATTCCTCATTATTTGCAAGGCTATTACTTTTCCGAGTTATATATGTAGATAAAATCAATAATGCGAGTCTATATTAAGAAGATGTTATTGAAACTTTATTGCGAGAAACAGCAACTAGCAACTAGATTCTAGAATAAGCGAAAGTTGTTTCGAGCTAGAAGCTCGCAATAAATCGAATCAGCGTCAATAAGTCGAGTTAGTCCTATTAATGGGAATAACCGATCTTGAGTTACAAATATATCAATGTTCGAATTGATTAGTCACGTGTCGGAGGAGTTTAGGGTAAGGAACTGCTAAGTCAAAACTCGGGAAAGGTCCAGATCAATTACGTATAGAAGGCTTTGGTGAGAGAATGGAATTTATTGCCTTTGCCACAAGATAACCACGTGACTCCTTTCTCTTCTCATATTTGAGTATGTGTCAATTATTGGGAATCAATTCAGCCGAGAAAAATGTTTCTCGGTTTATTTATTTTGAAGGTAAATATTATTCTTTTTGGCATATAAGGGAAATTGTTTATTAATCTTTCTTGGAACTTGTTTTGCTTCTCAGAATTTGTCTTCAGGGAAACGTCTGTGCACTAAACTCAGTTTGTATGCAATTTGTTTGTAAGTTAATAGGTCAAACACATAAAATTTGATTAGATATTTAAATTTAACCATCTAATGAAAGAAGTTAAGAGAAGTTAAAATCAATATATTGGAAAACTGTTTTAATTTTACTGTAATAAGCTCTGTACAAGTAAAAAAAAAAAAAACAGAACTAAATTTTACTCTGTTTTTTATACTTTTATTTACTCATCTTGTAGGTTCATTTTATTTTAATAATAATAACAGCTAGGAGAGAAAATCGCAGAAGTTAATTACGCAGTGTTAATGAATTACACGGAGAAGCAATTATTTTTTTTAATGCACGAGATTTAAAAGATCTTAGATATTCTTCTTCTTAGATTCAAATCACAATCTACAATCGGTTCAATTTACAATCATTTTAAATCTTCAATCGGTTTCTCTCTCTAAGATACAGCTGTTTTCAGGTGACATTTTAAGTCAATTTTTTGTTAAAATACACAAGTTTGGAAAAGTTGTATGTAACAGGGGTAGCATAAATGTTGCGACAATCTTCTAAGGGTGTTTGGGCATCATCACCACGATTAAAACTGCATAGAAACCCATACCTGGAAATGCCACCATATGACGTTAGGGGCATTTTCCTATTATGAACTGAACTTCTTCTTAACAGGTCATAATAGGGAAATGCCCATAGCCACGTACGACTACATTTACAGGCCTGGGGTCCTATGCAAATTTAAACCTGATGATGCAAATTTAAACCTGAATTAAACCAAATTTAAACCTGATGATGATAACCAAATTTAAACCATCATCAGGATGATGGGCACATCAGGATTAAGATCAGTCTGGCAAATGTGCCCATTATTATTTACCACACCTCTTGTTACATATAAAGTTTTTATACTTGTATATTTCCATAAAAAAACAAGCTAAAAATATCATTAAAAGTCTTGCTTAAGGAGAATTAATTTCACATTAGATATCCCCCCCCCGAATCAAGTAAGTATTTTTAAAAATGCAACAAAAAATTTGTTCTACTGTTTTAAATAAATGAAATTATTTAATAAAGTGATTAATTTGTATTATCAAGCGAGATCAAGTATTTTTGAAAAGCAAAAAAAAAATAATTTGTTCCCTACTGTTTTTAAATAGAGTAATAAATAAATTTGTTTCATTCAATAATTAAATTTATTATTTTATAACATACATTTTTAAAACTATTATTTGGTACATTTAACAGCTGTTTTGATTTTTTTCTTCATTTTCTTACAGAATTCTGTACTCTTACTTGAGTGAAAGCAGAATTCAACCAGCCTATCATCTTGTTAAAATTAAAGCAAAATTAAGCTCTTCCAGTACAGCATGAGCTAACACTTTGGGATTATTACATGTTGCAAAATACCCTGTGACAAAATAAAGGTTAATCACGAACCATAGAATAGTTTTACTTTTCTCCTATACTAGTTGGGTTGCAAGTTGAGTAAATTCATTGCAACAAGTTGATTCCTAATTATTCAGATGTTAATAAATTTTTATTAGCTTTTTGACAAACTAAATAATCAGGAAAGGTATTCTAATGAGAGCGAAAACTTTAATCTCGAAATGAAATACTGCTTTTTTATTTAATATTGACATATTTATTTAATTCCTGGATATACATATTACATTCCTGGATATACATTTACATTATACTTGGATATATGTATGGAACAACACGTCTGCAAGGTTGCATTTGCTTATGTGGAATTCGATCTGGAAGTATAATGGCCATTTTTCCTTCGATCCCTTTGTCATATAAGGTCCTATTTTTAAAGACTAGGATCGACCACTTATCTCGTGAGGTTAAACACATTTATAATCTTTTAAGGTTAGAAAAATGTATTAAAAAACGTTACTACAACTTTCTTTCAACTATCCGTTCGTCATACAAGTCAGAAAAGAGAATATTAAATGCCGTATGCGAAAGTTCCAGTTACAATTATGTCAAACCATTGTTGCAAATTTCAACGACAGATTGAACAAATGCCAGCTAAGCCAAACAAGGTACAGTGAACTATATTTACAGTTTTGTAAATTTTATTTAGGGTAAAGGTTAAGAAAATACAATAAAACTTACCAATACATTCATATGACAGTGAATTAAATTTTTCTCCTAATATTTCCCTTTTTAGTTCAAGTTTTTACAACAGATGTCACTGCTAGCAGAAAATTTGTCAATCAAAGAAATACGATTGAAATATACTTCTTACGTTTCCATTTTCTTCCAATGAATGGAAATCACTGTTCGAATTGTTCAGAACGTTTCAGTCACAATCACATTTCGAAATACTGAGGTACTCTGGAGGAGAAAAGTGTTTTGCCCTCTGTACCAAGTGCTACTCATCGACCCAGGCATCCCCTGAACATCTACTGGACTGCCTCGGTCTTTTAAAACTAGACCTTATAGAAAGACCCTTACTTGTTTTAGACTTTTTGAAGGTGAAAAAACTCAGGGATCTTGTCTAGGTAGGCTAGAAATGGGGATTTGAAAGAAGAAGAAGACATTTCGAAATTGGTTTATGAAATTTGCGGAAGAAAACAGGTAAAAAAGATTTACAGCTCCATCTGCCAGAAATTTTTTTGAATTAAAACGTGATACTGACTAGGAAAATGCATTATGTGCAACATGACTTTTCTATAAGATTTTTTTTCACCATACCAGTTTCCTTGTTACATAAATTTTTGGATATTATGGAAATAGGAAATTATGGATGCCTATTATTTATCATTTATGCAATTAATTGTATTTCTAATTTATGATTTATTTATGGATTCTGCTGCTTATAATTTATGATTTAATTATCAAGTGGCCTGTTTCTAATTTATTATTAAATTAAGACTTTAATATTAATATTAAAAAACTAAATTTTATTTAGAATTTAAATTTCTTAATATTGTAGATACATCCTGCATGCATAGAATAACTTTTTAACAGTTTTTCAAATAACCAACATCTTGCTTGGTCTTTAATATAAAAGCATTTTACAACAATACAGGGGAAGAATTTCTTAGAGGAATACATCCTCTCAATTTATTTCTTTTGGGCTTTTTCCAAAACATCGAATCAGATGCGTTCACTATATGAACATCCAGCAAATAAACGTCAAGATTGCCGATTAAAAGTGTTATTAGATTTCGCGCCAACGGCCGCATCTTCTGTGATGGCATCTCTGTTAAAAAAAGTGTCATGGATTCCAAGAGATCCGATTCCTCTGGCTATCAATTTTTACAGTTTGATCGATGAATGACCTCTTTCTAGATAGAAAAGAATTCTCGGGATATTAGTAGGTTTTTTCTTCCTTTTGTGTTTTTGTTTTCCCCAGACTTTCCCTTTTATTTGAGCTTTCTTTTCTTATGATAGCTATAGAAAAAGAAAATGACCGCTAATGGAATAAATGAAGACAGAATTTTTTTCAAGAATGTTTTCTTATATATCCCGAACTGATATCGAGGTATACTTAAGTCGTTTTTGTTCCATTTGTATTTCCAATTATCGTCTGAAATAGAGAATTTACTTTGATTGCTTTTCATGAGTTCAGTACATAATTTGAGTTTATTTATTTATTTATTATTTTAATTTTTTTTTCGTTCGCGACTATGATTTTTTTTCTAATTCAGCTAGTTTTCAAAGTTAAAATTTTTTTGGAATACACTGGTTATTTGATATTCCTGAGGAAAATAATGTTTAAATAGAATCCTTAGGAGTATAATATGCATAGGAGTAATTAGGANATTTTATTTACTCATCTTGTAAGTTTATTTTATTTTAATAATAATAGCAGTTAGGAGAGAAAATCGCAGAAGTTAATTACACAGTGTTAATGAATTACACGGAGAAGCAATTTTTTTCTTCTTATGCACAAGATTTAAAAGATCGTAGATTCTACAATCATTTTAAATCTACAATCGGTTTCTCTCTCCAAGTTACAGCTGTTTTTAGGTGACATTTTAAGTCAATTTTTTGTTAAACTGTATAAATTTGGAAAAGTTGTATGTAACAGGGGTTGCATAAATGTTGCGACAATCTTCCAGGGGTGTTAGGGCATCATCGTCATGATTAAAATTGCATAGAACCCCAGGCCAGGAAATATCACCATATGCCGTTAGGGGCACTTTTCTATTATAAACTGAACTTCTTCTTAACAGATCATAATGGGGAAATGCCCATAGCCACGTACGACGACATTTCCAAACCTGGATTCCTACGCAAGTTTAAACCTGATGATGCGCTGATGTGCCCATCATCAGGATCGACACAATATCAGGATTAAGATTAGCCTGGCAAATGTGCCCATTGGTACTTACTCGACCTCTTGTTATACATAAAGTTTTTATACTTGTACATTTCAATTAAAAACAAACTAAAAATATCATTTTAAATAGTCTGTCTCTTAAGAAGCAAAATTTATTTCAGATTAGATATCCCCCCTCTCCGAATTAAGAGAGTATTTGTAAAAATGCAATAAAAAATTGTTCTACTGTTTTAAATAAATAAAATTATTTAATGCAGTGATTAATTTATATTATCGAACGAGATCAAGTATTTGTAAAAAGGAAAAAAAACTACATTTTCCCTACTGTTTCTGAATAGAGTAATATATAAATTTGTTTTATTCAATGATTAAATTTATTACTTTATAACATATATTTTTAAAACTATACAGTTGTTTCGATTCTCTTTTCGTTTTATTATAGAATTCTGTACCCTTACTGGTATTCAACCAGCCTATCATCTTATTAAAATTAAATCAAACTTTAAGCTCTTCTAGTACAGCATGAGCCAACACTTTGTGGTTATTAATTGCTACAAAATACCCTGTGACAAAATAAAGATTAATCTCAAACCATGAAATAGTTTTACTTTTCTCCAATATTAGTTGGGTTGAAAGTTGAGTACATTCCTTGCAACAATTTGATTCCCAATGATTTAGATGTTAATAAATCTTTATTAGCTTTACGACAAACGAAATAATCAAGAAGGGTATTCTAATTAGAGGCTTTTTTACTTAATTCCCGGATGTACATATTGCGATTATGTATGGAACAACACGTCTGCAAGGTGGCATTTGCCTATGTGGAATTCGATCTGGAAGTATAATGGTCCCTTTTCCTTCGATTCCCTTGTTATATAATATCCTGTTTTAACGACAAGGATCGACTACTTATCTCGTAAGGTTAAACAAATTTATAATCTTTTTAGGTTTAAAAATGTATTCAAAAACTGTAATATATTTTGATATCAAATCTTTATTTCAACAAACCGTTCGTCATACAAGTCTGAAAAGAGAATATTAAATGCCGTATCCGAGAGATCTAGTTACAATTATGTCTAACCGTTGCTACAAATTTCAACGACAGAATGAAAAAATGCCAGCAGAGCCAAACAAGGTGCTGTGAATTATATTTACAGTTTTAAATTTTTTATTTCTGGAAAAGGTTAAGGAAATACAATAAAACTTAGCAATGCATTCATATAACAGTGAATTAACTTTTTTCTCCTCATATTTCTCCATTTTAGTTCAAATTTTTTCATCAGATGGCGCTGCTAGCAGAAAACTTGTCAATCAAATAATTACAATTGAAATATACTTCTTACGTTTTCATAATCTTCCAATGAATGAAAATCACGGTTCGAAATGTTCAGAACGTTTACCATCAGCCACAATCACATTTCGAAATTGGTGAATGAAATTTGCGGAACAAAACAGATAAAAAAGATTTACAGCTCCATCTGCCAGAAATTTTTTGAACTAAAACGTGTTACTGGTTAGGAAAATGCATTACGTGCAACACGACTTTTCAAGAAGATTTTTTTTTCACCACACCAGTTTCCTTGTTATATAAATTTTTGGATATTAAGGAAATAGGAAATTATGGATGCCTATTATTTATCATTTGTGCTATTAATTGTATTTCTAATTTATGAATTATTTATGGATTCTCCTGCTTATAATTTATGATTTAATTATCAATTAGTGTGTTTCTAATTTTTTATTAAATTAAGACTTTAACATTAATATATAAGAAAAAACTAAATTTTATTTAGAATTTGAATTTTTTAATATTGTTGATACATCCTGCATGCATAGAATAATTTTTTTAACAGTTTTTCAAATAACCAACGTCTTGCTTGGTCTTTAATGTAAAAGCATTTTACAACAATACAGGGGAAGAATTTCTTAGTGGAATACATCCTCTCAATTTATTTCTTTTGGGCTTTTCCCAAAACATCGAATCAGATGCGTTCACTATATGAACAGCCAGCAAATAAACGTCAAGATTGCCGATTAAGAGTGTTATTAGATTTCGCACCAACGGCCGCATTTTCTGTGATGGCATCTCTGTTAAAAAAAAGTGTCATGGATTCTAAGAGATCCGATTCCTCTGGCTATCAATTTTTACAGTTTGATCGATGAATGACCTCTTTCTAGATAAAAAAGAATTCTCGGGATATTAGTAGGTTCTTTTTTCCTTTTGTGTTTTTGTTTTTCCCAGACTTTCCCTTTTATTTGAGCTTTCTTTTCTTATGATAGCTATAGAAAAAGAAAATGACCGCTAATGGAATAAATGAAGACAGAATTTTTTTCAAGAATGTTTTCTTATATTTCCCGAACTGATATCGAGGTATACTTAAGTCGTTTTTGTTCCATTTGTATTTCCAATTATCGTCTGAAATAGAGAATTTATTTTGATTGCTTTTCATGAGTTCAGTACATAATTTGAGTTTATTTATTTATTTATTATTTTAATTTTTTTTTCGTTCGCGACTATGATTTTTTTTCTAATTCAGCTAGTTTTCAAAGTTAAAATTTTTTTGGAATACACTGGTTATTTGATATTCCTGAGGAAAATAATGTTTAAATAGAATCCTTAGGAGTATAATATGCATAGGAGTAATTAGGATTCCTTAGAAGTTAAAAACTTTAATTAGAATATTATAAAGATAACGATTCATTAAAGGTATATGACTTTTACTAATGATTCAATAGAAAAACGTGTCTTTCTCTTATGATTAATAATACAAGGCTTTTAATAATCATTAGTATCGTTATTAGGAATCATCAAAAATGACTCAGTCAAGAGGAGGCTTTGATTAGAAAATCAGTATGAAGATCTGATCATTGGATCAAAAGTTATTTAAGATAGTCCGTTTATCCTTTTGCGCACGGTACTATTTACATACTATTTAACGTAACGATTTTTCTAAGAACGTTTAGAACCATACAGTCTAAAATAAATTAATTTATTGAAAGTTCCTAAACTACCTATTAATTTAAATTATTGTAATTTTTGTAGACCGCGTTTATTCTAAGTTTAAGCGTTATATATTTTATTCTAATTAAGAAATTATTGCATAACCAATTTTTCTATTTTAATGTATTCTGAAATTTTAATTNTTTTAAAAATACTTGTACTTTTACTCGTTACATTTTAAAAGTAACGTTGCCATATATGATAATATGCCTAGGAGTAATTAGGATTCCTTAGAAGTATAAAACTTTAATTAGAATATTATTAAGATAACGATTCATTAGAGGTATATGACTTTCACTAATGATTCAATAGAAAAATGTGTCTTTCTCTTATGATTAATAATACAAGGCTTTTAATAATCATTAGTATCGCTATTAGGATTCACTGAAAATGACTCAGTCAAGAGGAGGCTTTGATTAGAAAATCAGTATGAAGATCTGATCATTGGATCAAAAGTTATTTAAGATAGTCCGTTTATCCTTTTGCGCACGGTACTATTTACATACTATTTAACGTAACGATTTTTCTAAGAACGTTTAGAACCATACAGTCTAAAATAAATTAATTTATTGAAAGTTCCTAAACTACCTATTAATTTAAATTATTGTAATTTTTGTAGACCGCGTTTATTCTAAGTTTAAGCGTTATATATTTTATTCTAATTAAGAAATTATTGCATAACCAATTTTTCTATTTTAATGTATTCTGAAATTTTAATTACAAGAACAATACGAAAAGAAACTCACATAAAAAATCATGTCATTCATAATTTATTGAGTAAAAATGCATATTTTTATTAAACATTTTCTTAGACTTGAGACTTTTCTAAAATATTAAACACACACAGTAATTTTTTAAGCTTTTAAAAGTGCGCATTATTAAAATATTTTCCATGTCTTACTTTTTCTAAAAAAAAGTTGGAAAAAATTTAACTTAAAAAGAAAGGTTGCACCATATTGCTTATTTTATGAAAGCCATTTCAAAAGTTGTAAATTTTCAGTTTTAATTATGCATTTAAATACGACCAAAGGGCGCATAAGTTTTAAGCAAAAGCAGTTCAAGTAAGAGAAAAAAATTGAACGAAAAGTCTCTAATTCTTAAGTGGGGAGTACTAATTATACTGATTCTAACGGGGTAACTATTTTAACAGCTTAAAGCTTTTTTCTAATTATGCTTTTGAATAAAAATATTAAAGAAAGAAAGGAAAATATCAAGGTTGCATTAAGCTAAGATTTCTTTTTCTTTTTTGAGGGAAAATAATTTTAACTTAAGGGGAAATTAAGGAAATAATTGTCACATATTTCAAGAAATATTTCCTACCTTGCGTTTTCTCCATTTTAATATAATATCAGATTTTAATTAAGGATTACAATATTAATACATTTTCTTTCTCAGTTTTAAAAATAATCATGTAATAAAGAAAAAGAGTTATTTTAATAAGTTTGTTATAACTTAATTACGTTTTGAACTTAGTAATTAAAATAAATTTTTAAAATAGAAAAGAATTTTATATTTTAAAATTATGTTTCTTTATAGATAGCTTTATTTATATTACATTCTTATAACTATTTATACAATATGCATATAAAACAAAACAAATATATTTCAGTAGTTATAACTTAAAAATAGCAAACTTTATTTATAGATTTTAAGATATTACAACATTTTTATCTTTTAAATATTAGACGATATATTCAAATGAACTTATTATTTGCTTAGTTAGACTAAGTCACGATTACAAAATGTTTATTTTATTTTATTTTGTTACATTTCTTAACGTTAAATCGGACAGAAAAAGTTTAGGAAGTGTAAACACTCTAAAAATATTATCTGATTTAATTTTTCTCTGACATTTAATCTATTATTGTATCAGAGCAAAATTTTAACTCAATTAATATTTCCTTTTCGCCTTTTTAGCTAATGAGTACAATTTCCTAAGTAGTAAAGGACATTTATAAGCTTTTATTTAGTATAACGAAATTCAATTAGAGAATCGCTAAATATATTAATGAAATATCTTACAGACACAAAACTAGGGATAAATACAGATTTGTTTTTAGCTTCAAACTCGATCTCTCATTTTATATATATATATGATAGAACTAATTAAAATTTAAACAAATCTATCTAGGCACAATGCTTTACATTTTGAGTAACAATATTGGAAGCGTTTTGTATCGAAAACAAATTGATATATATATCAATTTGTATATATATATATATNTTAATTTGTATGTATTATTGCAGTATATTTAATGGGGAGTATATTTTAATAAAATAAGACGGCTAAAGTATAACATTGAATACTTGAATGATGGATTGTGTTTATTTTTCATTATAAGTAGAAAAATATGCTTAGGCACAAGACATTGTTTTTAGTTCAGTCTTTTGTTTGTCTTCAAGCTTTTGAAATTCTGAGAAATGCTTTAATCCATCTTCTTGAGGTTTACCCATTTCTTTGATGTCGGCATTACTCTATGCCATTATTTAAAAGTGAGTCCTATAATATATAGATATATAGTTTTTGCAAAGATAAGCAATAAAATAGTTTTAAAAAAATTTACAATTACAATAGTTTTATTTAAATTTACAATTAATACTGAAAATGCTACTATATTTTAAAAACGCCCTTTTTTAATTTTTGCAAAAATAACGTTTTAATTAAAACGCAATGTACATTGCGAAAACAAATATGAATCTCACTAAATTACTTCTGATCTAGTAGTCGAATTTTCATGTTCTAGGACTAAGATATGCTAATTAATTTGTGCAGACAACATTTTAAAATACGAATTCAAACGCAAAAACTTACTCTCGCAGAATAAACGTGCCATTTTGTTCGACAGATTTGTATTTCTTGCTCTCGAAAAATGGAGGATAGCCGCAATCTGGGAAATATGGTTCCAATAGTTTGGTCAGGAGCTTGGCGAACAAAGAGCACGTGCAACGAACAAGAGCAAAGAGTATCCTTTGGCCAAGGTCAGGAGAATGGACCAAAGTTTGGACCCCTAGATATTACTTTCCCTTATTACGTATTTTGCTATATTTCAGGAACTTTTTTAAATAAATTGAAAAGTTTTTGAACATTATTATTAAGTTTGCTCATCCGAAGGGGTTATGCCACAAAGGAAAAATTTCTGTTTAAAGTTAAATAAAGTTATTTATGTAATCGATATTTATTTTCCGCACTGCGCATTAATAACTTTTTGTTTACATTTAAGAAATACCTATTTAACTGAATTTGATGTTTTGATCAAATTGAGCACTATGTGACTAATTACAGTAATCAACTATATTGCAATAAACATTAGGAAGGTGAAAAGTAACAGAATACGGTAAATGTTAATGTGCTTCCTGGCTCTATGGGAACACCAAAGCTTGCAGTAATTTTTATTGTTTGAGTGATTTTGTAATATAAACAATAAAAAAACTTTTGTAACAATAAATTAATAATATATATATAACAAATAAAAACTTCTTTATAAGCGAAATAATACTTTTGTTAAAATGAATTATAAAATAGGATTTAACTCTGCTTGGTAGTAAATGTGGTAAAATTTGGCAATTTTACTAAAAAGTCGGTAATTTTGTCGGTACTAGTATGATTTGAAGTAATAAAATTTTTTTTAGTTTTATTACCTCCACTTTCTGTAGTAAACGCTTGTTAACTTTGTTTCTTGTTGGCTAATTGTTTTCACTTCTATGTAACATAGATGTTAACATCTACCGACCTTTAAAACTTAAAAAAATGCTTATTTGTAAATAAACAAATACACCTTTCTTATAGTTTGGATAAGGCTAAACTAAATCACAAATTTAACTGTTACGCGTCACGGCTATCCCAGCATCCTAAAGCGTAGAGCTAGCGAATTCAAATCCTACCACAACTTTGAAAATATCTATTTAATTATTATTAGTTATTGTTGCACATGCATATGCAGACCTCTGTGCAAGTTAGTTCCGAAACAAGCCCCAACCCATCGATCTGAAACTGAGAAGGCTTCAAGCAGCCACTGAGAATCAGCCCACATTCCCTTACATGGTTCTTACTTTGCTTAAAACACCGAGATTTCTATAAATATCTAAGCATTCGATTGAGTACTAGTATTTCATGCATTGCTCATAATAGTTCATATTTTGTGAGAACTTTCATTCTAAAATCACGGTAAAATGAGCGACAGCAATCCAACCATCCAACTAACAGTGAAGTTTACGGTAAACAACATTTTTTGACTTAGCGGTTTTGAAACCGTTTAAAACTATTATGGTTAAAAAATCATGCATACAAATACGATTTTTGAACCATTTGCAACTAGCATGGTTTCAAAACTGTAAAATGAAATTTAATGGACATTGGACTTATGTTACGTTAAGCAATTAACATTGGTGTTAGGTTGCATTGAGTTGTTTTTTGTCGAATCAGCCCCTGGGAGGTATCTTATTTACTTTAAATGGGGGTGCTATGTACCGTGAGCAATGGGAAATACTACTAGACTTTTTTTGTGTTAAGCAGATTTATAGTGCTGCCATTTATGTGCGAATGAAAGTACCGTATTCTGATAGTTCAAGGTCACAAATTGGGGAGTGCATTACACTGGTATCCCTTCATGTGTTGAAGGCAATAGTGGAAGTATTGTTATGTCAGTGCTGGGACTCAAACTCTGATGTTGTCGGTCATGAGACTGACAGATTAACCTTCTCTGCTATAATATGTACCCAGTTACAAGGAACTAAGTGGCTTCATTAGGTGAATCTAGTTGGTGCGATAACATTCTGATTGCTTAACCGTATAAGGTGAAAGCAGTTAATAAACGGGTTTCTTTTACAGTTAACAATTTGAATACCATCTAATTTATAGTTATTCGACTGTTTTGTTTGAATCTAGTAACTAAACAATTAAATAAATGGTTATTTAGTTGCAAGGAACTAAGTGGCTTCATTAGGTGGATCTAGTTATTGCAATAAAATTCTGGTTGCTTAACCGTATAAGGTGAAAGCAGTTAATAAACGGTTTTTTTTTACAGTTAACAATTTGAATACCATCTAATTTATAGTTATTCGACTGTTTTGTTTGAATCTAGTAACTAAACAATTAAATAAATGGTTATTTAGTTGCAAGAAGCTAAGTGGCTTCATTAGGTGGATCTAGTTGTTGCGATAAAATTCTGGTTGCTTAACCGTATAAGGTGAAAGCAGTTAATAAATGGTTTTTCTCACAGTTAACAATTTGAATACCATCTAATTTATAGATATTTGACTGTTTTGTTTAAATCTGGTATTAAATAAATGGTTATTTAACCATTTTTTCTTTTTAAATAAATGGTTATTTTACCACCTTTCTAATTTTTCTTCCAATTTTTCAAGCAATTTATTTGGTTGTGTAACGATGAAAATTACTTTTAATTTTAACTGCACAATTTGAAAATGTGTAAACGCTTGAACAAAAACGCAGATGCAAGTGCAAAAAATTATCTAAGCATTGTTATAAGGGTTTGTAATATGTAATTACCTTGCATAGCAATAAAAAAAAACTTATCCGAGAGAAACTATTTAAACTTACAAATGGACAAAAATTATAAAGTCACAAACTAACATAATTAAACAAACTCTTCTTAAAAAAGACACTCAATATTTCTTCATAAATCAGTGAGAATATCAACCTCAAATATGCTGTCATCAAATTGCAAGAATAAAATCTTCTTTCTGAGGAAGAAAAAAAAACTAATTTGGGACACTTCTATCCAATATCACTTTAACTCTCCTTCCTCGAAAGTGATTTAACGCTGCAATGCACAATATGGCGGTGCAGAAAAAACGTCCTACCCTGATTAGGGGGGATTTCATGCTAAGTGAATCGTTACCCTGTAATGCTACTCAGCAGTTATATTGTTTGGGATCTCTCTTCTCACGACTTCAAAAAGTTCATCTCTTTAGAAAAGACTTGGAATAAGTGAAGATAAGAGCAATTTTCGGTCAACATTTTGAAGAGGAAGCTTAAAGTCGAAAACTACAGAGTGAAAATTTTACAAAATGATGTGCTTTAATAAAAGAATTCATTTATAAATTATTTATGACTATCTTTAAAAGTCACCAAATAAATGTTTGGTCGGAGAATAAAATTTTCTGTTAATAAAAAGATAAAATTGGTCTTAAGTTTTCTACAATTTTTAAAAAAAAGATTTATAATTTATTTTTAAATATTGTGATACACCTCCATAGTTTCTTATCTAAGCAAAAATTTACGTCTTTTTCCCATTAACTGCGTATTGAAACATGCATTATTTTTTATGTGGATGTGCATAGAAATGTTATTGGTATCGAAAATAGCAGAATATGTATAAAAATATCATTGGTATCGAAAATGGTAGAATGTGTGTAAAAAAATCATTGGTATCGAAAATAATAGAATGTGTATAAAAATATCATTGGTATTGAAAATAGTAGAATGTGTATAAAAATATCATTGCTATCGAAAATAGTAGCATGTGTATAAAAATATCACTGGTATCGAAAATAGTAGAATGTGTATAGAAATGCAATTGGCATCGGAATATTTTCTCGTTTATTTTTATCTTGAAAAATTTTGTAAATGCTTCGTTATTCGCTTGTTATTGTTTATTTTACTTTTATTTTTATTTTTGCTGGTGTAAGTAAGCAGTTTAAAATTAAGTTTTATTAGCAATATTATTCAAAGATTTATGAAAGTTAATTTTAAAAGAAACAAAAGGACATCCTAATAGGTAATGATACAATGAAGGATTAAAACATTTACTTGGACCACGTAACCTTTAACTTTTGAAGATCTATTTTTTTACTCGGGTCCAGCTTTAAAAGGGAATCTGACATGTTGCTCTTAAGTTATAAATATTTTCAAACGTAAAAGAATTATGTGCTTATCTTATTAACAACATTGGGACCTTACATTTAATAATGCTTGATAGTTGTTATCGCAGAACTTCCATTGAAAATATTTTTAAATATCTATAAATGCAAAATGTTTATAATGTATTGTTTGAATAAAAGTTAAGGTTACAAAGTACCATTCTAACAATCAAGGGAAAATTAATTGAAAAATAACCCTTAATCGACTTGCTAGCAACCATGCATTACGACAATATTAATTAAAACTATTACAACAATATTAAAAAAAACTATTACAACAATATTAAAAAAAACTATTACAACAATATAAATTAAAATTATTACAACAATATGAATTAAAACTATTACAACAATATTATTTGAAGCTATTAAAAAAATTTGAAAATTATTTTTGAATCCTGGAATGCGTAAACAATGCAAAACTGGAAAATTGTTTAAGATTGCTTGTTGGAACTTTTATTTTTAAAATTTTATTTTTAATTTTTAAATAGAAAATGATTCAATGCACACAAAATTTTCTTAAAATATTTCAACCGCTAAACCTTTATTTCATCTAAATAATGACCCTTTTAGAACATTTTCTTACACTTTACTTCTAATTTAATAATTTTTTTTCTAAACTTATCAAAATAATTTTTTTTACTTTGTATCAAATAAAAAAAAGTAGCCGCAATGGCTCATTGGTTAAGACACCGAACTGTCATTGTGAAGAACTGGGGTTTGATCCCCAGGGATGATATGAAGCCCATCCAGTTTCAGATATATAGGTACAAGCTTGTCTGGGAAGTAAAGGCAGTCTGTTAGCAGTCCTAACTACGTTGCCGCAATCAAACTATTGACCACGATATTGTGGATCCTTAACCCCCATGGACACCCCTGGCTCACTACATGCTGTTGTGGGATTGCTTTTTTAAAATAAACAAAACACAAGCTGTAACAAATATGTATTGCCTAAATAAAGACAATAGTTGTAAAGCATAACATGGCTTGACAATTTTTCTGTGAAACAGTTACACAGTTGATATTCACTTATGCACTTATTATCGTAGCATATACATTATAAAATATTTCTTGAAATCAAAACACGGATATAACTGTTAAGCGCTGTTTAAAGGACGAAAAAAATTTTGCATTGTTTTCCAACAATTGCATGTCAATTGTTAATATTAAATAGACATTATCTCTCTACAAACACATCTTTTGTTACAAACCTACAACATACATAAAAATATGCCCAATTCATGAACATCTTTAAAATAATTTCTAACACTTAACTTCTGATTTTATCCTTTTTCTTCTAAAACTTGTTGTACTAAATGAATTTTTACTTTGTATAAAATAAACAGAAACCGTAGTAAAAAGTTAGTATTACCTAAATAATCGCATAAGCTGCAAAGCATTAAAAATAGCTCGCAAATTTTTAAAGTGTCAAGTATTGTTAAGTATTTCGATTGTCCGTACCTGACAACAAACATATTTTTTCCTCGCAATAAAGCGCTTAAACAATACTAAATAAAATATTTAAAACACCAACTTAGCTAAACAAAATGAAGAGTAAATATTAAATTTCTTTTTTATGAAAATATTGCCTTTTTAATATTTGTACAAAGGACATTTAGCTACTTCGAATCATATTATTTTTATTATAAATATTTTTCTTAAAAAATGAACTAAACACAGAATGTAAAAAATAAGCATTAATTATGATAGAAGTTGCAAAGCATTTTTTTGCGATAGCTTGTCAATTTTTAAATAATTTTTCATTAGCAATATGTGCCTACAAATACATTTCTTGTCTACAATTATGCATCTGAACAATAAAAAAAGCTATAATTTTAATTGAACAAAATTAGCAGTCAAAAATAAACTTTTTAATCATATGATAAGTGGCTTAATTGGTATTCATACAAAGGACATCTAAACACCTGTAATAGCATAATTTACATATAAAAATATTTTTTAAAAACAAAATAAATATAAAATGTAGCAACTAAGCATTGTTTTAAATACGAAAACTACAACGTATTTTACAAAAAATAGCTCATCAATTGCTAAAATTAGATGTTTTCCCACACTGTTACAATTTTTATTCTAAAATTATGGTAAAACAACAGGCAGCAGCCGGCCCTTCCGATTAACCGTAAGGTTTACGATGAAGAATATTTTTCATTTTTGCGGTTTTAAAATCGTTTATAACTAGGATGGTTAAAAAACCATGCATACAAAATTATAAGATGTTTTAAGCATTTACAACTAGCATGGTTTGAAGACCATAAAAAAGAAATTTAGCTAGACATTGGAGATAGTTTAGAAGCTTTTTGGTACTGCATTCTATTCATGAATGAGTGTATCGTATTTAAACAGCCTAGGGTAATAAATTGAAGAGTGCAGGACATTGGAAACTCTTCAAGTGTTGAAGGGAATGGTGTCAACGCTGGGACTCGAGCCCCGTTCTGCCGGTCTTGAGATTGATAGATTGACCCTCTCGGCAATAACTTGTACCCTAGTTGACTGCAATAACTGTTGTAGGTGGAAGCAGTTAATAAACGGTTTTTCTCTTAGTTAACAGTTTGAATACCATATCTTATTTGACTGATTTGTTTAAATATGATAAAATAGCAAATAAATAAATTGCTATTTATCCTAGAAATTTTCAACAGTGTATGTGCAAATTTTGTAGCAACAAGGCATTTAAAAAATCATCAAATAAAACAATTAAAATACAATTTTTAAACCATTTACATTTCTAACATGTTTAAACAGTGCGATACAATTCAAATGTTTAAATTAAGTTTTTAATAATTCTCCTTAATGAATTTTCGAATGACAATTTAAAAAAAATGTGACAATATCAAGTTATTAAAAGAATTATGTTTTTTTTTAATCTGAAAATTCTCACCACGAAACTTTTAATTATTTAGCATCTGGTCCCATCTAAAATTCCTTATTTCCAGTTTTTTTAAAAAGAATTAATTTTTCTCATGATGGAAATTAAAATGTTTCGTGTTTTTCTGTGATAAAGTTGCTTAATGCGTAATGACATATTGCACACGTAGAGAATAGCTGTAAGAGCATTCTGATAAAAAAGTGTTCTTTGCAAATAAATATTTCAAAATCTTATTTACTCTAATTACGACAAAATTTATAGATGTACGACAAAATTTAAAGTTACTATAGTCTTAAAATTTTTTTTAATGTTCTTTCATGTGAGTCGTAGAAGTTTTTAAATAATATTAAAAATTTCATATGTTGTCCAAATTTTGATAGTTAATTCCACAACTTTCATGTCAGGAATTCCTTTAATACAATCATATGATATTCCAAAAACAGTGAAGAAGTTAACTGCCTAGCTTAAATTAATTAAAAGTTTAGAAAAAAAAAATCAAAATTGAATAATTTTTTTTAAAAAAAATTTCATGTCTGCTGTCAAATTAAGAGGTGACAACGGGTCGCACAAAAAACCTATGCAAGCCGCAATCCACCCTCAGGCCATAAATTGTCATTCTCTGTTCTTAATGATAACAAAAGAAATATTTATTGATTTTTGAGAGAAAGCTTCTGTTCTTGGATCGAAGAAAGAATAGCCTTTTTAAACGAGTTATTAGATTTAAAAATATTAAAAACCTTTTTAAACGAGTTATTAGATAAAAAAAATATTAAAAACCTCTTTTTTTAACTTTAATATAATGAATATATTAACATATATTTAGTATAAATTATTCTAAAGATTTCGATTTATTTACAGATTTATATTTGATATATTTAAGTAGTTATGCTGAAATAGATATTGTGGGAAATCGAAAGCATATGTACAATACTTAACTGATAAATTAATGCTAAACCTTCATTTCTTTAAGGGTTGACATTATATAAACAATTGATACCGTTATTGTTGCAGACATAAGTATTTTTAAAGTATTATTTTCCAGGCGAAAGATCGGTATATTTACGATAAAGTCCTAAAATAATTTGAGTTTATTATTTAGTTAGTCAAAAACTATAAACGAACTTAAAAAAAAACTTACGGATAACGTACACAGTATTTAGAAGATTTATTGATCTGAATGTAGTTTGCAAATTAGTATTAATAGTTAGTATAAATATTTAAAAAAATTACTGATATCATCGAACTCAAAAACATGTAAAATGCTGTTTTGTAAAAACTCTACGAGTTATATTATGATATGAGTTTATATTACCATAAGTAAATATGATAAATATATTACCATGTTAATATATTACCATGTTAAATATATTACCATGTCCAATATACGCTTTATTCTTTTTACTTATGTATTGATGGGAATTATTGCTGAAAAATGTCCACAAGAAAAATGTCCACACTGTTGACATTCGTTTTACATTCTTGTTACTCTTTAATGTAGATCTTATGATTATTTTACTGTTTTTTATAAGAAAATCATCATTTTTATTACATCGAAGTTATAATCTGAATCTTTGCAATAAAATCCTAAATATTTTCCAAAGGGCGAAAAAAAAACATTTTATCTTTCTTAGGAAAAGAAACTTCCGATTCTGGAAATTCCATTCTATTCTATCACTTTAACTATCTCACTTCAAAAGTTATTTCGCGCTGGGACGGACAACACGATACTAGAGGGAAAAGAAAAAAAAACTTCTTTTCCTGATTAGGGCGGATTTTATGTTAACTCAATCGTTTTCCTTTGAAGCCATAGTCAGTTTTGAAGATTCTTTTTCCGCAGTTTTAAAAAAAGTTCTTTTTCTAAGAAATTTTGAAGATGAGGGACATAATATAGTATCAATTTTTTTTTTTTGAAATATATTTCTTTTTTTTTAAATTCCTTTTTTTTTAAAAGAAAGGAAAAAAAAGAAACTGAATTGCTTTAAAAGCAAACATTTTTTTAAAGCAAGCGATTTTTTTAAAGCAAACGAATTTTTTAAAGCAAGCGATTTTTTTAAAGAAAACGATTTTTTTTAAAGAAAACGATTTTTTTAAAGAAAAATTTAAAATTAATGGGATACCTGCAAGTGACGTAGTGAGGATATCTCGTCCCTGATTAGTTGTTGAAACGTGGCATTTGCTTACGTTAGCAACTGTTATTTTCATTCTATTTCGAGTGGGTCAAGCTCGTCAAGTATCGATTCTCTTAAGTGGCAGATTCTAAATTCTTTCCCTAAGATTCTTTTTCAAGGATTTCAATTATTTCGTTATATATATTAACGCAGAGACTTAACACAAAGACAGGCACGAAGCCACGTGGAATACAAACAAACTAATTATGCATCGAAGTTGCCAGGTACACAAGACAAGAATATATCACGGTTACAATAAAATACATAAACAAATAATAAATCTAAGTTAAGTAAAAGATGCAGACGAGAAAGAATTATACTTCAACAAATTCGATGCGCGATACGGATCTGTATTTAATTAATTTATCATTTATAAACATTCTAACTTACAAAGAGACACTTAGCTCAACTTTAATACGCCATTTTGCTGATAGAGATTAGCTCATGGTGACGTCATTGGTCACACGTGTGGGTATGGGAAGTCTTCTTTTTCTTGAAGTACAAGTACCCAATTGTATTTTTTTACTAGAATGAATTTGAAAAATGCAATTAAGCAGACTAAACTTAGGTTTATTTATGTTGCCTTTCACACAATGAATATTATATTTTATTGAAAGAAAATAAATAAAACTGCTGAAAAATAAAATTAAACAGATTTAAGATTTATTTATGGCATCTATTAGACAAAGTATAAAATATTTTATTTCTCAAAGTTTTAACATTCATTTCACCATGTTATTTATCTATTTATTTATTCATTTTTTAAACCTTGATTCATTTTAAAAGAATCAGAGAATGACGTTATTGAGTTCGAGACTATCAAAAATGTTCTATTGCAAAAACGTAACTCTAAGTTTATCTTCTCATGCTTACAAGAGCAATAAAATAAGTTTTCTTTTACTCAATTGCTCGAATATTTGCGTATGTTTTTCAAGACGTGTTTTCGAATGCACAAATTGGCAATTTATTTTTAAAAACTAAATTTTTCAGTCTTGTTACATTTCAATGAAAGTTTTGCAATTTATATTATCACTATTTGTAAGGAAATCATCATTTTATATCAAATCTGCAACTGATAAACTGAACCTTAAATAAATAAAATTCTAAAATCATTTATAAAATATTAAAAAAATATTTTTATCTTTCTAGCAAAAAGAAACTTCCGATTCTGGAAATTTCATTCTATTCTATCACTTTAACTATCTGACTTCAAAAGTTATTTCGCGCTGAGACGGACAATGTGGTACTAGAGAAAAAAATATTCTTTTCCTGATTAGGGCGGATTTTATGCTAACTCAATCGTTTCCCTTCGGAACTATACTCATTCTTGAAGATTCTTTTCCCACAGTTTTGAGAAAAAAGATCTTTTCTAAGAAGTACTGAGAGTGGGGGACGTAATAGTATCAATATTTTGTAAAAATTTCTGAAATAAACGAAAATTAGAATTGTTCGTTGTCTTTTTTTTTTTAATTTTTTTTTGTTTTTTTAAACAATTCAGGTTTTTGTCTACTGGAATGAAATGAAAAATTAAATTTAAATATTTTCAGTCAGGTTTATTTATGTTAGCTATAAGAAAATGAATAAAATATTTGGCTGCAAGAAATAAAGCAAAACTTCTGAAAAATAAAATTATGCAGATTGAGAGTTTTTTCAAGTCGTAAATCAGAATATAAATAAAGTATTTTAAGCAAAGAAAATAAATGAAACTTTTGAAAAATGACTCTAAACAGGTAGAAGGTTCATTTATGTCGTCTAAAATAATATGGACAGCATATTTTGTCGAAAGAATGGAAAATAAGTGCAACTGGTGAAAAATAAAACTAAACAGGTAAAAATCTTGTTTATGCCATCTATCATAATATAAATAAAATATTTAGCTGAAAAAAAATCAAGCAGATGAAAGATTAATTTGTGTCTTCTATTAGACAATGAATAAAATATTTCGTTTATCAAACATTTTACTTTCGTCGTTTCATCAAATATCATTTACCGATTAATCAATTAATTAATCCTTCATTGAATTCATTGATGCATTTAAAAATTAGTTTGTTTTAAGTGTTACTTACATATAGATTTCATGTCAGTTGAGCTAGAATTCAGTACAAACTCCCACTTTATCATTTCCAATTTTAAATTTCAATGCACGTGTATTTGTCTTGCCAAGCTATGTCCAGTAGTGTTTCAGACCTAGAAACAAAAAGTATAGAAGCAATAATTACAATTGTTAGAAAGGTTGTAAATAGAACAATGTAAATGCTTCGTATAGTAACGAGAAATTTATTAAATTTCGAAGATGAATTGTTAGTTATGTTCCATTTAAAACGGCTGTTGATTAAGCTCAAGTCATGCAAGCTACAAGTTCAAATCAATTTAGTGTGTTTTGAATGAAATTCAGTTTAGATTCTTGCTAGAAAAATGTAATTTAATTAATTTATTTAGAATTTGAAAAAATTCAAGGATGAGATAAATCTGAAAATACGTTTATTTAGCGTTTGATAAGTGATTAAAAATGAATCCAAGACTTTTTATAACTTTGCTTTCCTTTGATGGCAAATAGAACGACTGAAGTTCAACATAATGTAACGTTTATATTTAACATTCTGTGATGTAATTCAGATTTTAACGCTTTCTCTCTATACAAAAAACAGTTCCTGAAACGTAAATGCAATGTTTCTGAAATTTAAATGCTGATGAGCTGACACTTTAGCATAGGAAGAAAACAACATTTCCGTGAATTGTTTTCCACTTTCTTTTAAAGTTTTGTGAATCATAAAAAATATTTCTGAATGAGCGTTTTGTGCTGTGCAAGTAGTTAGCCATTTCGTACTCATAATTTTCTGCTTGAGGGCTACAACATCTACTGAAGCTGTTTAGAATTATATATGAAACAGCTGTAGTAGTGTGATCGTTTTTTGAAACATAAAATTAGTTCTGAAGAGTAATTTATAAAATATTTTAAAACAATATGCTTATTCTCGCAAATCGCAAATCAAGCTAAATTTTTACACAGTTAGCAATTTTGGTTAGAAAATTATGTTTATAAAACATTCTGTCCATTTTAAAATTGGTTGATGATATTTTTTAAAATGTTAAGCTTAACCCTTTATACGGATATACCGTCACGGAAATCCTTTATACCATCAAATAATATGATTTTCAAACGTCGATGGGAAGTTATTATATAGAAAGGCTTTCTTTACATGAATGTAGACAGCAGTAAAGGTTAACGTATGGTCAAGAAAAGGTAACAAACTCTGACGAAATATTTTCGCATGTGCGTTATGCGTTCGCGCATTTGAGCATTTTGCGACGAGTTTATTTGTAGTTACAAGCAAAAGAGAAAAAAATCGGTTATTTATAGACACAGAAGTTCAAGTTTATGGCCATTTCCTTATACTAAGTATTTTGAAAATCCCAATCACTTTCCATCTAAGAAAACGATTTCAAAAATCAAATTAAATTCAGGTTATAGGTTAAATGGATTTCTTTTTATAAAGCAATTTCAATCCCCGAAATATTTGAACATAACATTACTAGAAAAAATACTATGAAAGGAAATTTTGTAATTAGTAATGAATCGCAGAAATATCACCAAATGTGAGATAAATCATGGAGTTGGAAAATTTTCGTTTAAAGTACTTGTGATAAAAATATTTTAAACGATTTCACGATATACATCATTCAAACGATTTCTCGTTATGCGTCATTCAAACGACTTCTCGTTAAGCATCATTCAAACGATTTCTCGTTATGCATTATTAAAACGATTTCTCGTTATGCATCATTCAAACGATTTCTAGTTATGCATTATTCAAACAATTTCTCATTCGTGTGTTTTTCGTGCGAGTTTCATTCAGTTAATAAATTGTAATTAGAATGCCTGTTAAGTTCAGACATACTTAGGTTCTCAGGAAATTATTTCTGAAGATACTTTATTTTTTTTTTAATAAATAATTTAAACTTTTAAATTAAGTGATTTAAAACATAAATATTACATTTTCAGACAAAACAGAAAAGTCTTATGATAACGTAATTTTGTTACCAGCAATGCTCTTAGTTTGAAAAATAATTTAAATTTACTTGCATATTCAAGGTAAAAATTGCAATTTTCGATATTTCAAATTTTAATAATACGTTTGAAATAGACAAAATAAATTTTACGTATGATATCAGAACCTATGAACCAATTTGTAAAAGAAGATTTAACCTCATCAGCGGGTGATACTTCGGGAACTGAGAGTCAAATTATATTGAAATATATCTAATTAGTGTTTTTCCTACAACTTAAAAATAAGTAGAGAAATAAAATGTTCTAACGATCATAAATAACATTTATTTTAAACTCTTTTTTTTTTTACTCTTTTTTTCAAATACATTTTATGAAAAAATACATTCAAAATAAAAATGATGTATTATTAATTTGATTTTTTACCGCTTAAGTTAAGATAATTGATAGTTTAGAAAAACATTTCGACAAATTGGTTCCTATTAGATGCTAAGTTTCTCTTCACAAGCGATTATGAAAAATCCTTTTCACATAAAAAAAAAGAGTAAAGAGTCATTCTTCCACCGTTTATCTTCTGAGTAATTTATATTTTTCCTGCTTTTTTTTTACAAATTGGCTGTTATTAAATATTGGGAGTTTTATGACGTAAATAAAATAAAATCCCTTTTATTTTTATGCTTTTTCTTTAAAGTCTGCTTTTCTTAAAAAAAATGACGGGAATAAAAATATAAGTTTAGGTTGATATGCTATTTAGTGAAAATTGAACTACACTATTAAAATTTTCATTCTAAATTTATGATAGAATAACCTGCAGCAGTCTGTCCATCCGATTAACCGTACGGTAAAAAAGTTTACGGTAAAAAACATTTTTTTACTTCACTTTTACAGTTTTGAAACCGTTTACAACTATTACGGTTATAAAACCATGAATGCAAAATGGTATGATTTTTTTAACTATTTACAACCAGCATGGTTTTAAATCAGTAAAATTATTCAACTGGACGTAGGAGTTAATTTCTTAATTTGGAAATGGCTATTACACAGTGCAGGAGAATGGAAATTCTTCATGTGTTGAAAGAAGAGGAGAAAGTATTGTGGTGTTACCTCTAGAACTCGAACCCGTGTTCTGTCGGTCCTGATACCGACAGATTAGCACTCTTGGCTATAATATGTACCTATTTGCAGTGGTGGTTTCATTTGGTGGGCTTAAAGTTCTGGTAGTTCAGGTAAAAACAGTTGATAAACGGTTTTACTCAAAGTTAACAGTTTGATTATTAATCTTAATTCTGGTTATTTGATTGTTTTTTTCAAATATTGCACAATAACAATTAAATAAAATGTTATTCAACCATTTTTTCCGAGAAATTTATAACGATGTATGATTATAATGATGATAATTTTTCCGTCTGTTTATTGAAAATATTTATGTTTTTGGTAAGAGTATAAAACTTACTGTACTGAATGAAAATAAAAAGACCATTGGGTACTTGTAATTAATAACATGGTGGTGTCTAATCACGTGGTTGTGCATGGCGTGTTGATGCTGCAGCCTTAAGGGATGGATTTACTACAGTGTTGAATCGAATTTTGAACCAGATTTAATTGGTTATCTACAAGCGATGCCACGTATGTGTGCTGAATGTGAACGGCTGACTCATGCATGATGTCTCTTGCATGAGTCCCAAGTACTTGCAACCAATCAAGTGATTGCGCTGAATCACAAGGTTGTGCATGGTGTGTTTACATTACAACTTTAAGGGTGGGTTTATTCTCACGCTAAATCAAATTTTGGATCAGATTTGATTGGATACATTGTAAGAAACGTCACGTGTGTTGATTCTGATAGGCTGATCGACGCGTGACGTCGTTTGCAAGTATAAAATTAGGAAGAGAGCTACGCTTCGTTAAAACATTATGCTCTTCCCACTTTACTGTAGAAAATCTGGCTAGTTTTCAAATACGAAAAATGCCTTAGTTAGTCCTTTTTTTATCTTTTATTTTTCATTACCCTTAAGTCCAAAATTATTGTTGCCATACGGCAATCACTTTATATATTGAATAGCATTTTTTTCAACTATATCCATTTATCTATCGAAAAGATAAACTCACTTCGAAAGCAATACCTATTCTATGAAATATTTTGCATTAATTAGTTTTATTATCATTTTATCTTTTTTAAATTTTTATCTTCTTTCACTATCGCAAATATGGATTTTGAAATAATTGCTATACTTCTGACGGAATTTTCATTCAGTCAACTTTATCAATTCAATAAGTTTCATACTATATATTACATTTTAGAATCTTGAAATTTTGTATTTCCGTACTTATAACAAATATAAATTTCGAAATAATAGACTTATAAAAATAATATAATAAATATGGCTTTATAGTTTCAGAAATTTATCAATCGTATTATATTTCAGCCTATTGAAATTTTGCATAGACTCAATATCATCAATGCATGTTTGAAAAAGAAATATCGACTTCTAAAATCATATGTATTCAATCAAATAATTTCATAATGATTTATATACCTCGATAGGAGGATCGAATCATCCATATTCAATGTTGTTATATGGATTAAACCTGTACTGCAAGAAATCATGTAAAAATTCCAACTTGAATAATTTATTTTTGTTTAATGATTTATATTTTCAAGAGATATTTTTCGATCAAAGAACTCAAAATAAAATGGTTCGTAAAATTCCCATCTAAGTAGTAAATTTTTCAACCGTTTTTTCCTTACTATTCGACATTTATTCGCATAGGAATAAAACGACCTGGGCTACAATATTCCTTAAAAGCAAATCTACAACGTAGGATAGCATATCTGCTTATACAGCGACTCGAAAAAATAAAGTAAAAAAATGGCTAAATATATATTTCATTTTTTTTTTCAAGCAAAGAAAGTGCCGGGAAACTGAAAATCTTTCTTGAGACGAAGAAAAGGTTTAACCCCACACAACTGATTTTTTTAAAGAAATGTAGAAAATGCTTTTCCAGAGTAAATCTAAGAATACTACAAATATCTTTTTTATTAAAATCGGAACATTTTATTAGTATGCATAAAAAATACAGCTTCTAAATTTAAAATGCAGATTATTTCTTTAAAAATATTTGCCTTAAACTCTTGGGTACTTTAAATTTCAATGTATTCCGAAGAATAAATGAATTTTATGAGTAATCCATATTATATGCATGTATATAAAAGCTTTAACAAATCCATTATTCAAAACGAAACCAATTTACAAAATTAATTTTTCGACTTTCCATTCTAAAAATAGATTAAGGAATGAATGATTAACAATTTTAAGTTTTTCCCTTTATGAAGCGCGAGATCGAACCTATTACAATTAGCAATGTTTCTATATTTTCATGAGACTTCCGAAATGATAAGGAATACTTGCTATGTTAGTAGAAAAATTCGGAAGAAAAGAGAAATAAACAAAGAATAATTAAAAATAATAGAGTTTCGTTAACTGTACATAAGCTGCAAGTACATAGAACTCATAGTATAAGATAATAATACAAAAAAAAAATATGAAAAGAATACAGAGAACAAAAAAGTAAAGGAAAAAAAAAATTATTTATTTTCAACAGAAGTAAAACTTATTAAAATGCATTAAAAATATTATTAAAAATCATTAAAAAGTAATTATTAAAAATTATTAAAAAGTAATTATTAAAAGTTATAAGCACTTAAAAAATAATTGACTTAAAATTAAAAATAATTTACAGCGAAAATATGTATTTTTTTCCAACTCGCACGATTATATCCGCAACATAACAAAGCAATAGAGTCAAGAGCACCAAAAATAACAATTTTTCTCTAACGTAATAAGCAATCGAGTAAAGAAATACAAATATTCAAAAAAGAATTTAAAAATATAACAGAAAAGTACAATTAATACAATTATATATATACACCGAAGAGCCATCACATTATGACCACTCTCCATCTATAACAATGAGCTCGCCCAGGTTTTCATGGTTTCTCGCCCAGGAACAATGTTTTCATGGGGCACATGAGGACCCATAATCCTCATAGAACAATCCCTGACGTCTGTAAGCTACTTGAACATAGTTGCAGACCAGGTTCACCAATTCTTGGCAACAGCTATTCCTGCGAGGGATGGTGTTTACCAACCATGTCATAAGGGTCGAATCGTCGAGGAACATTCCAGTGACTTTCAAGTCATGTCTTGGCCCCAAATTCACCTGACCTTAATCCAATCGAGCATTTGTGGTCCTACTTGAAAAACGAAATTCGTGCTGCCACGCTACCCCTTCGCAATGTGAGGGAATTGCAGGACCAGTTGGTGAGCGCTTGTTACCAGATACCTCAGACTACCTATCAGCACCTTGTGGAATCAATGCCACGGCGGGTGCTAG
>NC_092205.1:78336788-78371938 GCF_043381705.1 Parasteatoda tepidariorum | reverse complement strand
TATATATATAAAATTAGTAAAAAGAAATTTTGTAAGAATTTATTCCTTGTTTAAATTTTTTTTAGTAATGTGCATCTTAGATTTATTACATTCATTGAGTATTCTTTTTCATTGATTTCACCAAGATTGTTTTGGTAAGTGTTGAAAGCTGTTTTAAAGTAATTAATTATACATTGTGCATACAGTAGAATTAAGATTAAATTAAAAACAACTAATTAGCTGATTAGTTTACGGTAAAAATTGAGAGGATTAGAATTAAGAGGCTAATTGAACGCTTCTCATACATCACATGGGATATCATAAATCAATCTATCTACTTTGTTGCTACTTCTGCATTCCATTCAACTTCCGGGAAACTTGTTTTTTTATTTCCGGAACACTAGCCAAGACATAGGAACTGCTATTGGCATTTGGCTTGAACTTAAGTCTGTACTGAATACTAATTTCAGGAACGAAACAAAGGATCGTTCGGATTTTATACCTAATTCAAAAAGAAATGTCAGTTGAATAGAGTCTAAAAGAGACTGACATGAATAATTTGCTTTGCTATATCTTTAATGCTTTATTTCAGTGCTTTCTAAACAGTAGATCGTATGTCCTCAGCTAGTTGTAAGTCAATTTTTGTTAGGTCTAAGAATAAGACTGCTTAATTTATAAATATATTTTGGAAAAATAATATTACAATGTAATTATTTTTAACTTTGTTTACTTTATTATTTGAAGCGCTAAGTAAATGAAAGAACAGTGACATTTTTGAAAAAAATTAGAATTTCCATGAAAAAGTTCAAATTTCAACCTTATTTAACTATAAAGCATAAAAATCATATTTTCTCCATTTATTTTTAGAATGAGAGAAAGCAAGAAACTCCGAATCAGTTCATTGTGTATACTTGATGATATAAAAACATCATTTTCGTCGAAAATTATGAAGATAGTAAGAGTCCACAAGTTTCGAGTGCTCATAAGCATGCGCTCATTTTCTAGAGAAGAGAGACGAAAATAAGGAAAAGACTTATAATAAGTAAGGAAAGGAAGGGAAAAAAAACGCAAAGTTATTAACTAAAAATAAAAAATAAAATTGAATAAAACAATAAAAACTGCAGCAGCCAAGAATGAAACAGAGAGAAGAAAAATACAATGAAAAAACCACAGTGGATAACTGAGGTAAATTAACGCAAAAAAGAATTAACAAGAGCTATGGAAATTTGCTATGGAACTCATGACATCTGTATTTATATGAATGAAGCAAGATTTCAGGGCTTCAAGATAAGATGACGTGATTGAGGTGGGAAAAATTTTGGTATCATTAAAATTAGATTTTAGGCTAAGATTCCAAAAATGTGCTACATTAGAAGATTTATCAAATTATTGATGACGGACATAAAGACAGCAAGCTCTTTTTGAAATTTTAAAGCAAGTCTGGTTTGTCCATTATAGCCAAGGTCGCACTATCGAGGTAAATACAGTAGTGAATTTGAAAATTAATAGGATCTTTTAAAGGGACTTAAATTCAATTTTGTAAATGACAATACTGCTTTCTGAATCGAAAAATTCGAGAATTCACTTAATGCAACTGAGATCGTAATTTCAAACTATTTTGACCATGGGCCTCGGTAAAATTTTGACTTATAATCTTCGTAGCATTTTAAAATATGAACAAAATAATAAATAACACTCATTAACTCTCATAATCATTAAATTAAGGCATTCACTAGTAACTAAAAATCCATTGATTTAATTGTCCATTTTAAAATGTTAATTATATTAATTTTCAAGAAAAGATAATTTTTTTTTCAAAAACGTGTTGACTAGTATTTTTCAATATTTTAGTTGGTCTTCAAAAATCCAATAAATTGGTTCATTGAAGAGTAACTGTTTAACAAAATTAATTTTAGCTTGCCAATATTTAGCTGGTATTTCATTTTTTCAAAAATATGTTGCACAAAAAATTTACCACCAAATGTTTTCGGTTTTTAAGCAATAAATTTCAATAAATTCGTCAATTGAAATGGAGCTATCTAATAACATTAATTTTAATATATCAACACCATATGTTACATAAAAAAGTGTTTTCCAAAAAAAAAGTTGCTGTATAATCTTCTATATTTCAGCAAGAAATTCCAAATTTTAATTGATTTTAACAACATCTACTGTAAATTTAGTTTTTTTTTAAACATTTTATACATAAATTATCGATCTTTATTAATTAGTTCAAATAAATTTGTTAATTGAAAGGTAGATGTTTTAAATTAACCATAGCTTACTAGAATGAGCTGTATTTTACCAACATGATATCTAGCTGTAAATAGTCATACATTTTTCTTTCAGAACGCAGAAAAACTGAAATTTCATTCAAAAATACGTTGTAAAAAAACAATTCCAAAAAGAATATTCTGGAAAACCCACTAACACGTATTTCTTAGAGAACTATTCTTAGTATTCCATTCTGAAGGGCAATATTTCACAGTTTTCAAGAAAGAAATAACCTGAGAACAAAAGTTTATCTTTTTTTTTTATTTTAAGAACTTTTTGAGGAAACAAATATATAGACGTATATTCAGTGCTTTCAAAACGAATGACTTTGTGCGTAGAGGTTACGGAATTCTGAACGAAAAAAAAAATTCTTGTGTTTATCGAGAAACCTCTTTTCTGTTCTTTTGTTCTAAAAAGCTGGTACTTCAATATATATATCAGACATGTTTTTAAATAAATCTCTTAGATTGGGGGATTTTTTTTTTACGAAAAAGGTTTACAAGTTTTAGTACTCGCATGTGCGATAAGTCTCCTTTGAGTTTTAAAAATTGTTTGCTTTTTCGATCACATTGTTTTGGCAATTTATAAAAGACTGCAAATTCTTTGCTTTGACTAATGAAAAGATACTACGATCACTTTGTTTTGGAAATGGATAAGGCATTGGTATTAATGAAATGTTGCGATTGCTTAAATTTATCAATTGATGAAGTGCTACGATTGATTCAAAAGATACTACAATCACTTTTCTTTGACTGATGAAAAGATACTACGATCACTTTGCTTCAACTAATGAAAAGATTCTACAATCACTTTGCTTTGACTAATGAAAAGATACTACGATCACTTTACTTTGACTAACGAAAAGATACTACGATCACTTTACTTTGACTAATGAAAAGATACTACGATCACTTTGCTTCAACTAATGAAAAGATGCTACGATCAGTTTGTTTTGGAAATGGATAAGCCATTGGTATTAATGAAATGTTGCGATTGCTTAAATTTATCAATTGATGAAGTGCTGCGATTGATTCAAAAGATACTACAATCACTTTGCTTTGACTAATGAAAAGACACTACGATCACTTTGCTTTGGAAATGGATAAGGCATTGACATTGATGAAATGTTGCGATTGCTTAAATTTACCAATTGATGAAGTGCTGCGATTGCTTCAATCTTTCAATTGATGATGTGCTGTGATTGATTTAATTGATGAAGAGCTGCGATTTGCTATAATTCGTTGTTTTAATTTAGCAATAGATGAATTATTGCAACCACTTAAATTTGGCAATCGTTGAAATATTGTGATTGTAATATATTTCTCGATTACGGAATTCACATACTCTTTTAAGATTTAAGCAATAAAGAAATATATTTTTTATGTTAATATCAAACTAAACATCACTTATAACGTTTTCGTTTATCAATTATTATATTAAAGAGCGATTTTTTCTTTTTTTATTAGCTGAAGCCAAGCTGATAATAAATAAATAAGAATCCTTCTGAATGGCAATTCTGCAATTCAATAATTAAATAAATTTGCCTGAATGTTTCATAAACCTCCGCATGAAAAGTATTTTTTAAAAATAAGAAAGAGTTTTATAATTAAGAACAGCAGGTCAAGTCACTTTTTTGACGGAAAAGAAATGAATTGACAACTTTTTTTACTAGTAAATTAAATGCCACTATAATTGTTATTCTTGGAGAGAAGGGTAAAGGTTGATAACCGGAAAAGGAAAAATCTGTAAAAAAAAAATTTGAATCTTAACTAATATTTAAATCCCTGTTTGCCTTATTTACTCCTCTTTATCCCTCAAAACTTTAATTAAATCCTATTCATCAACAGTTCCAGTTTAAAAAAGTACAAAAAACCTGAATTCTCAAACGTGCTTCTTTTTAAAACTAGAGTAGATACACTGCAATTTCCATTTTACTTTTATTTAACTTAATGTAAGATAGTGTAAAAAACAAATGCTTTTTGATCTTGTATTAATCAGATTGTATTAATAATAATAATAATATACATAGATGTATTATCCATTATTATTATTCTAATTAAGGACGGATATTATTGGATAATAATATTATTCTATTATTATTCATTACATATAGCAATAGAGTGAGGAGCACTCAAAAAATTGAAACAATAGAACACATTAAGTAAATAATATGTACGAAATAAAACATATCAAGCAAAAAAAGAGAAAACAATATGTAAGGAAAAGACATAGCAAAACAGAAAACAAAATTTATAAAGTGAGTAGCGAATTCAAATGAACTTATCCGTACAAATACAGCATAAATTGAGGGACTTTTTATGGCGCATTCTTACTGTAGTACTGAAGCTCGTTTGATTTGTTAGTTACCCTGGATTGGCCCGAAAATGGATGTGTGCTAGGTAATTTAAACTTTATAAATAATGAGGTTGATATTTAGATAAGCAATTTTAATGATTTTAGAAAATCAACATTTATTAAAAAAAAGAAAAAGAAAGAAGGAAAAAAAGAAACATGATTTTACTGTTCAAATCCATAAAAATAGGCTGAAAGAGCAACGTCCCAAAAGTTCAAAATATAGAGAAAACATGGAAAAATCACGGAACAATGAACATAAGGGAAAAGAAAATGTAATAATAAAAAAACGAGAAAGAAATTCCGAAAAAAGGAAAAAATAAAAATCCGGAAAATAAAAGATTTAATCTTTTCGTAATCTCACACGATTATATCCGCGAAAAGGAGTGCTTTCTAATATTGTATCAATATAGCCAAAGCAAAATATATCAATACAATAGCGTGAGGAGCACTCAAAAAAGTTTTGCAAAAAATTTACAACAAATAAAATAGAATACATTAATTAAAAATATCGCGTAAAAACAGAAAATAAAATGCAAAGAAAAACAGAATAAAACATAAAACGAAATCTATAAAGGGAGTATATATATATATATTCAAACCTATTTAAAAATTTGAAAAAGCATAGAGATATATAGATACACTATCATGGAGATGTTTTTTTTCTTCCATTTTGCTGTACAAAAATATCAAAATATGGTGTTTCGACACCATATTTTGATTTTTTTAAAGAACTAATTCAACAATGAGATCATTCTATAACTATTACATAATGAGAAGTCCTGTGCACGCTAATTATTTGACTTTATTCTATATTTAAGTTCTGTTGTTAGAAACAATCAATTGCACCCTCTAACATTGGGCTATATTGATTAGGACGTTAGTAATTGATATAGTTCAATGTGGCCCGATACTCAGTTGGCTTGTCGAACAAGCTTTCAGTTCCATTAGCTAAATGTTTTCGGAATTTCACTGTAATGCGTCTCAAAAGTTGTCTTAAACCGATGTACTTCAACCCAAAAAGCAGTTCCAAATCCAATACAATCCATTCATGTTAAAATATATACTATAATCATTTGATATTAAATGAATTTTATAGATTGAATGCAAAATTCATTATAAAAATATCCGTATAATCCATCAAACTTTTTAATGCTGTAATCATTTACTTCTAATCATTAAGTCCCAATTAATTAGTTGTTATTTTTGCTAAGATTACAAATGAGAGTATTTTCAAACAATTCAATACAGAATTGATGTATATATATCGTTCTTAAACTAATAGAAATTTGCTTTACGTGTGCTAAAATTAAATTTCATTCACCCGTTACGTTGGAAACATAACGAAACCTTACGACGCAACTAATAAATAATCATTTTATTCTATAACCGAAGTTTAACAGAAAGCCCAAGTTTTTGAATTCTCAGCTATCAACTCCGTAAGCCTTATAACTTTGAACCCAGAAGAGAGGGGAACTTATGGAACAAAATAGCTGTCGTGAATGATATTTAGATCATTTATTTGATGTTTAGATAGGTATTTAGGTGATATATGGGAAGTAATTCCCATTTGCGTTCCATGAAGAAGAAAACCACGAAAATATTGCATTGTTAGATCGACGGGATGGGATAATAGACCATGTTCCGTCTATCAAATAGATTATTGAGGATACTTTAAGTTAGCAATGTGGTCGGAGCTAACCGGCAGCAGAATTCGTACCAACCAGGCATTCATGACATTCTAAATTTGAGGACCAGATATGAGGAGAAATCAGTAAAGCACGTTCTTAAAAAGTTTTACAATTCGAGACATTTATGGAAAATATTAGTTAATATGTGCAACAAAGTAATAAAAAGGATAAAAAGTTGAATGCAAGTTTGTCTTAAAAAAAATCCGCTATTAACTTTCCACCAATTTATTTTAAATTTCAGAAGCTTATATTTAAAAGAATTTTGAATATAATTTTGCTAAGCTGCCATAATAATTTAGGGCTACACAGCGACGGTTTTTAAATAGTTTCAAAATATATCCGTTATTAGTTTTCAACTCAAATTTAAGAAGTTTATATTTTGTTGGAACAAAAACATTAGCAATATTTATTTTCTCTAGACAGCCATAATAATTTAAGGCTATACAGAAAATCGTTTTTGGCTTCAAAAAGTATCAATCATTAGTTTTCATCAACGCATTATAAATGTCAGAAGATAATATTTTATTGGAAAAATATCTTGGCAATAATTCTGCTAGATAGCTATAATAATTAGAAGCTATTTACAAATTCCGGAATTTCTTAGCCATTCTTGATGAGGTATTTTATTACTAGTACTTAATTTGATTTGCTACCGAGAGGGTGTGACGTATTGACGTCTTTCAGTCAAGCATGACTGTTTTAATCAAATCATGGTGATGTGTGCGGTGCGCAAAATAAAGAAAAGGGACCGCCCCTTTCAAAAGTTATTAATAACTTTTGATCTAATGATTGGATCTTCATGTTCTAAGACTCAATCCTTATGGCTGAAGGGGGTGACTTGAAGTATGCTAATTAATTAGTGAAGATGATGTTTGAAATTTCGAACTCAAATACAAAAACGTAATCTCTCTGAATAAACATGATTTTTTTTGACGGATTCGGATTTCGAACGCCCAAGATATAGGGGTAGCCACAATCCAGGAAATAATTTTCCAAAAATATGGTCAGGAAAGCGGTTTAAATTTTGGTCACCTTAATTTTTTTATTCATGTATTTATATATATTTATTTATTTATTTTGCGTATTTCGTCATATATCGAGAACTTTTTAAGCGAATTGAAAATTCTTTGCACACAATTATAAAACGCGTTTTATTAGAGATTATTCCATGCAAAATATAGCTTTTAGTAAATATTTTATATATATTTCATTATTTTATTTAATAACAGTCGCAAAAATTTTGAATAAAAAGGTATAGAAATTTCTACGTCATTTTAAAGATTGCAAATTTAAATGATAAAATACAAAATTTGAGCAAAATTGCTTCCTGAAAAATCGAATTTCGAAAGAGTCGTATTTTTATAAAGGAGTTCAAATTTTGGACCGCACTCCTGACCAAACTATAGGAACCATATTTTCCAGATTGAGGCTATCCCCCAGATTTTGGGAATCAAAAATCTGACTCCATCTAATAAAAGGTATGTTTGTTCAGAGAATTTACGTTTTGCGTCTGGTTTCCTAATTTAAAATATCGTCTGCACTAATTAATTAGCATATTTGGAGTCACTACCCTTGAACCATTAAGACTGAGTGCCATAGCGTGAAGATCCGATCATTAGATCAAGAGTTATTTAGGGTGGTCCGTTTTTAATTTTACGCACTGTAAATCCTGATTTAGCTAGGGAATTGAAACAATGACATGGAGAATCATTGTTTTTTCAGGAGTAGTCCTATTTTATTTTATTATTTATTAAGTTGCTGCTGGGGGGGGGAAGAAACTATTTTCAAGCGATTAATTGTAATTTTAAATTGTAGTCCTTAAAAGAATTTTAATGGATCGAAATATAAAAGACACAAATAAAAAATATCAATTATAATTTTTATTTCTTAAAGACGTTTTCCTCTCTAACATGATAACTCACAACATTTACCAGAAAATATTTTATTCTCTATTTGTGTCAAATTAATAAATAAGATGTTGTTTGTTATGTCCTTTTATGCATTTCTCTTTTTTATTTTAAAAATATGTCATCGATATAATATTATACATAGATATTAGAATAAATTTAAATTCCCAATTCTATAATTTCACATCACTATAACTGGTCCTTGGTAATGGATTAAAGTCCATTTGTAAGCTGTACGCGAGATCTTATGTCTAGAACTGGGGTAGAATTAGCATGAAATTCTACTCCAAGCTGGCTTGCGTCTCGTCATAAGAGGACTCAATGAAAGCTATTTAGCGTTCGGAAATGATTATAGCTGTAAGCATTAAGTAAGTTGAAATTATTCAAAAAGAGTAATGAACTTTAAGAAGTCTGCAAGTTCATCCTCAGAATAAAATTGGTCGTTTTAGTAAACTTTATAAAGTGCTTTTTGAATTTATTCGTAATTTGCATGGCGAAAAACAATCCTGAAAAAATTACCTTATTGTTTGGTAATAACATTGCTGGTAAAAAAAAACTACATAATTCTGGCTAATAATACCAAAATCTACAGTACACTAAAAAAATCCGGATCAAATTGCGGTACTAAGAACTTTTGGTAAATCATCCGTCAAAGCCATTTTACCGTAAAATCCTTTTTTAACGAAACATATCATAGCGTAATTTTTACAGTAATATTTATTTAATTAAAGTGATTCAATAATTTTACGGTAATTATCAATGTGGAAATTACTGTATATCATATTTTCTTTTGTTCCGTAATATGTAAAATGGTATTTTTCGGCAAAAAGGACCGGCCACCCTGTGCGCTAGTACTTTTTTCCCTAATTATATCTGGACACTTTTACAACGTATTTAAACCATATATTTGGTAATTTCTCCGTTCATATAAAAGGGTTTTCTGCAATAATCATATAAGAGAGAAACTTTGGTTTTCAAAATTACAGTTCGTATTACCATACAGTTAATAAAAATAAAAAACTGAAAAGTAAAATAACAGAATAAATGGGTTTTTGCGCCATGATACAATTACAAAATTTTACCACATTTGCTACATTTTTTAACGTATTATAAAACAATATTTTGTAATTAATTTTAAAAATTGTTACCAAAATGCTTTGGTATAATGACCGAGCTTTTGGTGCTCTTACATATCCAGAAACACTGCAAATTTTACCATATTCTGCCAGTTTGGAAACAATATTTAAAAGAGAAACTATTATCTATAATTCTAGTTTAAACCTTTCAATATTTTCACATTTTTTTATTTTGTGTAACTCCAATATTTTTCTTTATCCTTAAAAATTTATTTTTACGAACGTAAATTTTGAATGATTCGATTTCTATGTCTTTCGATTTTTATTAATAATGGATCTTACGGGTAATTTTACTGGGATTTCCCAAAGTACTTTATACCGTAATTTGATCCAGAATTTTTTAAAGTATAATATTATATTATTAGTAAATAAATACTCTTCAATGATACAATATTACTCTTGAATAATACTGTAACAGTTTTTAATAATATTAAGCAATTATTATTTGCCCATGATCTTATAACACTTTTAAATAACATATTACTGTTTAATAATATTTATTTACTGGTCAATAATATATCACAGCTTATTACTCATCAATAATATTATATTCTACACTATTATATTATAACTGCTATATCTATTATATCTATTTTATTCTATTATTCTACACTTAAAGATCATTTTACTCTGAAAACATTCATAAATGTGAAAGAATTTAATTGTGATTAATATTATTAAAAATTAAATCTCTGCAAACTTAAAACTTTGAATATCTGATATAATATATTTTATTATCATAAAAACTATTTATACTTTAGTAATTGCTATAAAATATATTATGTTTTACTGCTTAATATTTTATAAATTTGTTCGGATCAAAATTTTAAGGAAATACGTCTAATGTCAGCCTTTTAAACATATAAAAAATAGTTTTACTAGTTGAACATTCTTTTTATTACTTGCAATTACTTATAAGACGTGAATAGCTTACATATAACGACTCTTAATAAGTTCAAATAGTGAAGAGAATATAAATATATAGAAATGCAATTTGTAAGATTTGACGTCATTATACTTTGTTCTTTATTTGTTTCAGCCTGCAACAGTATCTTTGCGAAAAAGTTTTCTTTTTATCACAGCTCTAGTTTCATGATTTCTTTCTCTTGTTTTATCTACGTTACTCTTTTATCTTACTCTTCATAGGAAAAGAAATAAAAAGTTTTTTGGCGCTTATTATTTTTTATGGAGCTCATTTAATAAACTTATTACTAATTCCCTATTTTTCATTATAAGTCTAAGAAAATAATAAAATATTCTTACAATAATTATTTTAGTCTTATAACTTCAGAGTTTTTACAAATTCATAAAAAAGATATTACCTGAACTTCATTCACTTCAAAAATATATAAATATTAAATAACAATTTACATGTTTCAAGCGCTCAAATATGGAGCCCTCTTTCAAGACCTGCCAGAAGCGAATGAGAAAAAACAAAAGTGATTTGTACCATAAAACGAAAGGTTGATAATGAAAAATGGAAAACGAAAGATGAGAAACATAACTAGAAATGAAGGGAATTCATACTTTTCTTCCTCAGAAAAAAGCTTAAAATCCTAAAAAGAAAAACCACAGAATCCGAGAGGGGAAAATCAGGGCGAAATGCATTTCCACGCGTTATAGAAGGATTGTTAGGGGCTAATGTCGTTGACAAAAGAATCAACATTCATATGAATAAAACAAGATTTGAATATACTTAAATTTCGTAATTCCTTAATGAAGAAACAAATTTCGATGCCAGTTCAAATATTTCAGCCAACGCTAACGAGTCTATGAAAGAAATGTAAAAGAACTATTTGTACATTGAGAAAAAAAAGCATGGTCTAAACTACAAGAATACTGCAAATACTGTATTTTTTTTACCTATAGGAACACCAAACAGCTTCGCTAGTTTTTACCGAAGTCCTTTGGTAATGATTTTCTTAAAATTATTTATAAAATATGGTTTTCTAATATGTGATAAACTACGAAAAATGTGGTTAAAATATGGTAATTTATTCATGATACCTTAGCATAAACACCTTTTATTCGATTAAATTTAGTTACCAGGGAAAACTACCAAATAAATGGTTTAAATACCGTATATTTTGATTTCATGAACCAGATTTACTTTTTCTACTAGAAATGTCATTTCCATATAGTACGGTAATTTTGCCAGAATTTTTTCGCCATATACTAATTAAATGGAAATAATAATTTCTTACTAGAATATTTCTATCTTACACAACTGCTTATTTTTAAATGTTAAGTTGTAACAGTTAGTTATTTTCTAAACAGCTTTCTCCACATAATTTCACACTGATAAAAACATAAATTTACAAAATTATAAATATTAGCTAATAAAAGCTAATGCAAATATAATTTTGATAATTAACTTTACGAACTAACTTAATTTATTAATTCACTTTAAAATCCATTTTTACCGGAACACAATAAGGCATAAAAAAATCTGATATACTGTAATATTTACTGTAATATTAACCGCAAAATAACTGAATTACTCCAGTTAAATAAATATTACTGCAAAAAATACGGTTCAAAATTAGAATCATTTAAGCCTGTGACACTCTGTGCAGTTTATTTATTCAGTTTGGATTGATAAATTGTCTAATTTACAGGAAAAAATTTTATAAATGATGTATGATTAAGAAAATAGATTAAAGATATGAAATCTGCTGAAAATGAAACGAAAAAAACCCTTCTTTAGGATTATTTTTAATACAAGTACATTTGTATTTTTTTTACTTAGTAGCATTACTTTATTATTTTGCATAGTAAATATATTAAGAGCAGAGTTTTTCATTTTTTTAACTCAAATTAAATAAAAAGAATAAACAAGAAAGTAAGAAAAATTTGAAAAGTTATTCTAATGTTAAACTGTAATTCTAAGTTAGCATAAAAAGTCAATATGAAATAAAATGAAATTTATCATAGTTTACTCAATCTAAAATTAAAGCATTTTAATTATGAATATTAACGAAGAATTTCAATAATAAATATTAACGAAGCGTTTCAATAATAAATTTTAAAGAAGCATTTCAATAATAAGAATTCTCAATTTGCTAAATATTTATTTTTGGATTTTAAATGTTTTATTTACTCAATTTATAAATTTTTTTTCTTTTGCTGAAGAATAAATATCATAAAAAAATCACGAAATTATCGAAACATTTAAAGAAAATCCTTTAAATATGCAAAGTATCTACAAAAAAGAGTCAAAGGTACGAAAGGAAAAAAGAAAATATTAAAGAAACACCAAAAGCGAAAACGGAAATGTTATTACAGCGACAAAAGCAGAATGACAGGAAGAGAAAATTGATATTATTACCTTTTGCTGTTATTACTGTTTCACTCATTAATATGTTAATTAAAAAAATTCGCTTTGTAAATATTTGAGTAAATGCCATTCTTTCATTGGAGATGCATTTCACACCCGCAAAGGAAACTTTGTTTATTTCCTATACAAGAAGGATTTGAGTAAGTAGTTTAAGCTTTTCATAGAATAATTATTTCATTATTGTCTGACATAAAAAAAATAGTTGTTATAATTCTCAGAATGTTTAGCTTTTGTACTGAAAAATGAAAATAAAATGTCAAACCCACAACTCGAGGAAATTATTTTTTAGAAAAAATAAATAAAATTTCGAGAAAAAATAGAATGAAAAATAGAATAATAAATAAAACAATATATATAATTACAATATACAAATAAATAAATATGCTTGCAAATTTGTACTAATCTGTATGTAAGTGATCTACATTTAAATCCACAAAAGGTTAAACCAATGCTCTGAAATATTTTAGCTGATGGCTAAATTACATCGTAAAAAATTCAGGTACTTTAGGTGCATCATTCATAAAATAATTTTTTCCTGAAATTTATATTCACTGTAAAATATTATACCATAATTTTTACAATAATATTTAATTAATTAGAATGATTCAATGATTTTACGTTGATAATCACTGTAAAAATTACGGTATATAGGACTTTTTGTTCCATTGCATGTTCCAATAAAAAACACCTTTTTAGTATAAACATTTTTGACTGTCCTAAATGACTGTCCTTTGTCCTTTGACTGTAACCCTTAAGCTCTGTCGCCTTGGGGAGGACATGGACTTGCCTCATATTTCTGTCTGCCCTGCGTCTTCTGTCTCCACTACTGTGCGTGGACGCTACTGGGAGGCTAGGGCCCGTATGGGATAAGCATGTCACTATGCATTCTATATTGGCCTGCCATTGGAAGGAAAAAAAATGTTCCAATAAAAACTAATTTTATTACAAAGAGTACCGACATCCTGAGTGCCGGTACTTTTAACTCTAATTTGATCCGTGATTTTTAACAGGTTATTATAATTTTCGGTTTTGTCAAATAATTGCGATCCTTTCGTCTAAAATCTACGCGATTTTTCGCTATATTTCGCTTTACAATCTATAAATTCCCTATACAATCTATATATTTTTAAGTAGTAAACAAGTATCTTTTTCGGACAATCACAGTTGTGTTACCCTTTAATTACTACCAAGCTTTTGCATCGAAATTAATGTAACTAAATAGTTTTCTGTTTAACTATCTGCCTTCTAACGTTTTCTTTCATTAACGAAAGTCGTGATGATGTAATAATTAAATGAAATTACTCGAGAACTATTAATTGAAGTTCTAATTAAGTTTTATTCTAGGGAACATGTACTCAACTAAATACTTTAAAAGAAAAAAAAAGAGAGAACAAAAACATCCCCTAAAGAAAGAAAAGCAGTAGCTTCGAAGAAAAAAAAACTCATTTTGATTGAAGAATAAAACGAAGAACTTTACTAAAGATCCTGATTAACACCATCCCATTTAATTAACGTTTCCGAGGAAATAGGTTTTCGCCAATGTTGTATTATTGCATTATTTTAGATTAAGCTGTCAAGTTTTATTACACACATATTTGAACTTAATACTAAGTAAAAGTGTTTAAAATCTTAAACTTAAAATATAATGAATTATTATTTCCCTTAGATTGATAAGACTGATATAAAATGCTTTTGCAACGTTTATCTTTCTGAATCCAGAAATCATTGCTTTCGTACAACATGATAATAAGACTAAGTATTATTTTATATTTAAATTATGTTACTGCTATCTTTTATAAAAATGCAATCAGGATATATTTATATGTTCAAAAAGTAGAGAAAACATGGAAAAGGTTATAGAACAATGGAAAAAAAAGGAAAAAGAAGAAAAAAGTAATAAAATTAATAAAAATCTGGAAAATAAAAAATTCATCAGCTCACACGATTACATCCGCAAAAAGGAGTGCTTTCTAATATTGTATCAATACAGCCAAGGCAAAATATATCAACACATTAAGTAAAAATATCACGTAAAAATAGAAAATAAAATGTCAAGAAAAAAACAGAACAAAACATAAAACGAAATCTATAAAGCGAGCAGCGAATTCAAATGAATTTATATGAACAACAAGTTTTTCAAGAACGATTTAAATATTTTCGCAGTAAGATAGCCAGATTATAAAATATGAAAACAGAAGCGCAAATTGAGGTGAAAGCGTAAATAGATGGGTTTCGTTGTTTTAAAGTGCGTTCCTGCTTTTATATATATATATANAGTAATAGTAATTTTTTTGTTTTACATAATTTAGCTATAACTTAAAAATATTCAGTAAAATAAAACAAAATTTTTGGAGCAATTTAAAATTAATTACAAAATTATTGTTTTAACAGTGAAAAATTTTTTTTAAAAAGTGTTGTGCAAGATATGAGTATTTGAAGTAATACTCTTATACTGTGCATGCGCTGAAAAGATTTAAATTATTTTTTTATAATTTAATAGTTAATCGTTAAAGTATTTAGTAGAGTATTTAGCATCTAATAGTAAAGTATAAGTTAGTAAAGTATAAGTTAGTAAAGTATGAGTTAAAGTATTTAGTAACTAATGGAAAAAATCTGATTTAAATATCTTAAGAACGTAAAAAGTTTAAAAAACTATTTTCTAAGTAGTTCAACATAATCAGGGGTTTTTCACGAATTTTAAAGTAGCAATGCAAATTAACACCCTATAATGACTGGACAACAAGAACAAAATTAAATATGTGAAAAAAACCTATCATTTTGAACTTTTTTTTAAAAAAAATTAAAAAAAACTACTTAGAAAATTGCTTAAAACTCTTGACTTTCTTACGATATTTATACAATTTTTTTTCCATTACTTGCCAAATACGATTCACTTTAAAAACAGGAAATTTTAAATTTTTTTAGTGCACGCGCAGCTCAAATTTTCAAGGAATAATTTTGTAATTTCTTTCAAATTGCTTCAAAATGTTTGTTTAATTTTACTAAATATTTTTTAAATTTATTATAAAGCAAAAAAATGAGACAAAAAATTAGTTGTTTATAAAAATATTCATATCTCCATAAATATATAAACTAGATTTAAGAAACTTTATGCAATCATTTGCAAATAACCACCAAAGTAATCGATACAAGTTACGCGTAATTGTTTGATTTTTTTGGCATAAAATGTTCAAAAATACTAGTCTTCTTTTTGAAATTTTTTTCCTGTCCCGAAAACCCTCGAAATCTTTAAACTTTTTTGCCACGTATGAAAAGTCGTTGATAATTAGTTTTAATCGCACAATCGAAAAATAATTTTAATCGTAGAACTATAGAATTTTCACAACGTATTCTAGTAAAATATTGCTATTATTCCATTGTTAAAATAATTTTACAAAGCAGTTAAAAGCCATTTTATCATCAATTAACTTTTAACAAGTCTATACCAAGCAACAAACGCAAGATATATTTCCTTTAACTACTTTACACTCTTTATGGTAACTACTTACAATCTAATCAACATTTTTTCAATAATCAAAGATGATCTGATCGAACGAAGAAAAAAAAATTAAGAAGTCAATATGAAAAGAGAAAATGATAATTTTTAAGCATATGAAAAATAAATAATTCTATGCTGTCTAGTTACTTATAAATACTAAATACTATATTTTTATGCCACATAATAAATTTTTCTATAAATAACTTGTCCAGCAACATCATAAATTCGAATCCACCTAGCATTGCAATTGTAAACTACCATGTCCGCTTTCGAATTTACACAGAAATCAAATCGAACGAATACCTCAAGGTGAACTACAGTGACTGATCAAGCTATTTAACATTCCATCTCCTTAATTGCCTACTATAACGGACATATCAAATGATTCCAGATCGGTTAACGTTACCATGGAAATTGAAATTCGTCAATGAGGGAGGTTATTTCTATGAATTTGTTTTAAAAATCAAAATCAATTATTTTTTCCAAATTAAATACAATTCTTAATATTTTATTACAATAGGGGAGTTTATTTAAATTTTATTTCTCATGAAATTTTTTTATTGGATCTTGGATATATTCATGTCATTTGTTTCAAAGCTGAACTCTCTCTTCTTTAAAAAAAGTCTTTAAAAAAGTCTTCTTTAAAAAAAAGTCTTTAATAACTTTATTTTATTGTCCTTAGCCGGATTTAAAATAAATTTCGTTTTCGATAAACAAATAAAAAAAATCCGTTTGCTTTTAATATCGTTTGCAAGATTGACGATGGAAATTTTTTTGCAGATCTGCTTTACATTTTACCATCAAGGTTTTGAACTATTGATAAATTGACTATTTATCTTAATAATCTAACAAAACCATAAAAATTTCAAAGATATAGACTGAAACTAGAAAGATATATTAAAAGTTAAATTCCAAAAATTCTTTTTAATTCATTTAAAGCACTTTCGAAAACTAACAAAACAGGTAACACTTAAAATGCATGCCTCCAAAAATATGAAATTCGTTTTAAAATACATAAATTAAGACATTTCATATTCCTGATGTTTTATTAGAAATTCATAAGCTTGCTCAAGTATGATGAATTTAAAATAAGAAAGTTCTGATTCTTTTGACAAAAATTATTCCTACCATCTCCGACTTAATCTGGAGATGAAATCCCTTCGAATAATAAATTCCGTGTTATGCATTTAGAAACTGCTATTTAAATTGCAGATATTTATTCATATGCAAATTACGACAAGACGCATTGAGATGTATCTTTTAATTAAACGAAATAGCTTTTTCTTCTGTTCTAAGTTTTACATATATTTAAATGATAGTTTTATTCCAGTTAAAAATTTTAAATTCAGAAAAATAGTTGATGCATTTTCTTAAGAGATATAACTAGTTTTTAAACCTTATAAATAATTAAACATTACAAATCTATATTTACTACATTAAAAATTGTAAATTCCATTTTATTACTTAGAATCATGATTCTATAAAATTTCACTTTTTCTCACATTCTTACACTAATCTCACAATTACTTCTAAAAGTAATTAAGTCTATTTAAATAAATAGTAATTGGACATCAATAGCTAAACGAATTCAACTTAAAAACTCAATGTTTCAAGTTTTTGTTTTTTAATTTATCCGACATGAAATACTGAAGCCGAAGCAATCAAAATGTGTAATCTGTAAAAAGAGTTCGTGTATCTTAACACCAAAAATGCTAGTGACTACTTTTCACCAAAGTGGTGCTCCACTAAGTGTTCCATTACACCAAGAATGTTCTTTTGTACTTTTTGAAGTAAAGTATCCGCTACATTTTTTTTTTCAGTGGCACCAAAATTTATAATTCCAGTAAGATAAGATACACAAAAGAGTCAGTAAAGTTATTTTTAATGATACAATATAAAGTAAGAATGATTCATTTAAAATGCATCGATACATTAATTCGTAGAATGAAATTAGTTTGCAAATCAAACATGTGCGTAGCACAAAGAGAATACAAAGACGAATTCGAAATAGGCTTAGCTGAACAGATGTAGAAAGAAATTATGCAGACTTTGCACAGCTCAAAGAGACTTCAGAAGTAAAATATAAATTTTGGTTGGCGTATAGCGAAGTGGATGTATAGAAGAGACTTCCACTAACTCACACCAACTTGTATTCATATGTAAACAATTTAAAGACAGCATTTAAAGCTCATTAACATTGGTATTTTTGAAAGTGAAAATAATTCTCGCTTGGAGTGAATGCGTTGTTTGGTGTAAGTTTATTCCATTATAAGTGTTCAGATTTGAATTTCGCTTTTTGAAATGTATATGATATTTGGATTTGATTAAACCCCTGAAGTAAAGTGTTTCTTCAGACAATATTTTGGGTTAATCAGCATCATATTCGAAGAGATATTACACCGTAGTTTTTACACAGCGCAAAAAAATGGACCACCCTGAATCACATTTGATCCTAATGATCTTCACGGTCTAGAACTCAATCTAAATGGCTCGAGGGGGTGACGTCAAATATGCTAATTATTAAATGCTGAGGATATTTTAAGTTAAGAAATCAGGCACAAAAACGAACTTCGTCTGAATGGACGTACCTTTTTATTCGATGGATACGGATTTCTGATCCCCAAAATATAGAAGGTAGCCGCAACCTAGGAGTCATGGGCCCTTTAGTTGGGTCCAGTGAGCGATTCAAAGTTCGGACTTATTAATGTTAATCTTATTATTGTAATATTTGTTATTTTTTATTCTCTCATTTTATAATGGTAGAAAAATGCGGAATTGTATGAGATACAAATTTTTGTATAATTTAGAGAATATAATTTTACAAGGCAAAATATAAAATGTGAGCAAAATCGGTCGAATAGTTTTTCCGATATTGAATTTTAAATATATGACTTGTTGGAAGTTCAATTTCTCAGTTTTATTCGTTTTTGGCATAGAATTTTCTTTGCAAAAACAAATTTTATAAAAGTGTGCAAAAATTTTTTTATCCACTTAAAAAGTTATCGAGATGTAGTGAAATACGCAAAAAGTTAAATTAACAATAATTAGCATAAATAATAATTAGCTTAGACTAATGTTTAGTTTTTGATACAAAACACTTTCAATATTGTTATCCAAAATGTAAAGCATTATGCCCAGATAGATTTCTTTAAATTTTAATTAGTTCTATCATTAAATATTTAGATTGGTTTTTTATAATAAACACACATTCATTTAATTAATATGAAATGCAAATATGTGTAATTTCTCCTTGAAGGGAATATTTCAAGTAAAAAAGTTTTAAATTACGTTCACTTTTTTCTTTTTCACGGCACAAAAGGAAGAGGAATTCATTATGGGAAGAGAAAAAAGAAAAGAAATGTTAAAATATTAAATAAATGAACATAAAATTTATCAAAAATGTATTTAGCTTCTGATAATTTATTACATTGATGAACTTCTGCTGACCACTACTTTTAAACTTTAGACACACATCACTATTTATCTTTCTAGGTTTATGTAGAAAAGAAAAGAAAAGTAAAAAAAGGCAAGTATACTTTTGGGTGTGTTTTCATAATTTTCCTACCACTCTGACGTCAGAATGACGTCATCTATTGCAAGAAGAGATTAAGACTGCAGGGACCCTCCATTTTTGTCGCTAGGCATTAAAAAAAAAGAAAGAGAATTGAAAGCAAAAAATGATTAAGAATAGATTAAAGAAAGAAGAAAAAAATTCTAAGTTATTGCACCAAAACAATAATCTATTTAGTTTCTGGGGATCAGGGAAAATTGATTTTCTTCACCTCCTTTTAAATAAATAAAACTGACTCGATTATCGCACTCAATGAACAATACAAAAGTAAAACCTGATGTTATGGGTTTAAAAAAAAAATGTGATTCTTCAAAAGTATACAAATACAGAAAAGACGCATTTTAACGTAAGTACTAAATTTTTAAATTATAGATATAATTCCATTTTATATTTATTCATTCGTACCGTGTTAAAAAAATTCCATTGGAAGCAAATATTTTCAAACACATAAATATTGGTAATATATTTTCCATAGAATAAATTTTAAAATAGTTTTTTTCCATTATTTTTTGAATTTTGCCATGCATTTTTTCAATTACTTTAAGGTTAATTACAAATGCATGTGCTATGCACTTTTATTTATGTCTTTCGTTTTTATTAACGCATTTTTTTATGTTTTTTTTTTCTTAAAAATTTCAAAAGAAATTTTTAAAAAAAATTATAATAAAAAAACTCACTTGAATGACAAAACTTAACTTTACAATATTCAATAGTTCCTTTCAAGTCTATTTTCCTAAGCTTTGAGTATTAAGAAGATATTTTAATACGTAAATCACATTAAGAATGTCCAATTGTAGGCAATTATAGCAGTAGTGGCTAAGGAAAATACAACAGTGAAAACAAAACAAAAATTAAAATAATTGGAGTAAGGAGCATTTTTTTCTAAGTAGAATAATAATGATCATACTTATAACAAATCAATGAATTGTGTAATTTATAATTCTAATACAAGCCTAGTCTTATTCAGCCCAGCAAAGCATAAAAAATCAAACAATAAAAAAGATCTGTGTTAATTATTCGAAATTTTCTTAATGGAGAACTACTTGAACATGTAAAAGAATTTTTTCTTTAATTTCACATAAATTTTTCGCTAACTTAAGTCATTTAAAAAATCAGCGCTTAACAATGGAGTCAGTGATGTAAAGGTCGAAAGACTAAGTTAATAATTTATTTCTTTTTGTATAAGACTCAATGTTAAATTTAAAAGCTAGTGGCAATTTTTACTATATTATTTTCCTTCATCATACATACTATAACGTTTTTAGTCTACACAGATAAAATTCTTTTTTTTCCGCTATTATAATTTCAGTGTTTACATAAGAATTTTTACTATATTAAAATGGATAAAATGCTTACAACTAAATATCTAGTTTATATATAACATTTAACGTGTTTATTTTTGTAAAAAATAATAGTAAAATATATCTTAATTCTTTCTTGCATATTATCTCTAATATTCGGAACTGTGAACTGTATGATATCCTGAACATATTAACAAAATTTGTATAAAATATAAGCATTTTGTGTAAAATATTTGTTTATATATAATATATAAAATATGTGTAGTGTATAACAGAAAACATGAAGAAAAGTTAAACTTTTTTAAATCTAAAAAAATAGTTTTTTTTTTTCGAAAAATATGCGTTTTAGAAAACAACTGTACTAAAAATGCAGCACAATACTATATTAATCAACTTTATAGCATGCTAATTTGAAATGTCAATGATCAAGAAAAAATGTGTCATTAATTTTTAAATAAAAATAGAAATTAAAAGTAACAAATGATAACTCTTTAATTAAAAGGATTTGAGAGTTGTCCTTATATTTCAGAAAATGTATATACTGATTGCAAAAAATTATATTTTCACATTTTTATAGTATAACGACGTCGCTTAGGTAACATTTTAAATGAAAATAGTTAAGTTTGAGATTAAATATTCCAAAACCGCAGACAATAATTGAAAGCAATTAAAAATAAGTTTTAAGCATGCAGTATGTTCGCTTGATATGAATCATTTAAAAAATAAAACATTTTCATAAAATAAATTGTTTGTTTAACCGTTAATTCATAAGATAGGCTTAATTACATAAGCCCTCCACAAATTCTTAAATCGTTTGCATTAAGATGTAAAACTGATATATTTGGTGCAAATGCATTGAAGTCTCAGATGACAAAACTCTTTATGGGCGAAACTATCTGCAATTTATAAGTTTTACAAATGGAACGGAGTTAGATAATTTAATTGATTTGTCTTATGTATACAGAAAACTCAAGAGGGAATGACAAAGGGATGATTACCATTGTTCCTAGAACCTTATGACTGAAATGAATAAAATACTTTAAACTTTTAAGACCAAAGAGACCCTTCTGCAAATACGTCATTAAGACATGTACTTAAGAATAAAGCTTACTTTGAGCTCCCACCAAATTTCTGGCAACTTAATTATATGAAACACGCAAAAATTAAGTACAGTTTCCAAATAACACGCCAATGCACTAGTCGTGGAAGTTTTGTGTAATAATTGCTGAAACGGGAACATTTATTATGGAAATATATCAATTTTCTTTGAATAATTATTATGAAAAGTAAATAAAAGTAAGTATGTAACAATGTTATGTTCATAATTTATATAATGGATACTCCGTAACTGTTAAATTATCCAAAATATTATAATCAAATTGGTTATATAACCCAAATATTCTAACCACACTGTAAAATATTCCGGTTCAAAATATTTACCGGCACTCAGATAAATATTTTGTTTCTTATTTACGTTATATTATAAAAGTCGTTTATTTACGGTTTATTTTACCGTAAAATTAATTTTCACCCGAACATGTTAGATATTCCGGTTCAAAATATTTACCGGCACTCAGTTAAATATTTTGTCGTTTATTTACGTTATATTATAAAAGTCGTTTATCTACGGTTCATTTTAACGTAAAATTAAGTTTTACCCGAACATGTTAAGAACTAAAAAATTTTGGTATTCGATATACCGTAGTTTTTACAGTAATAATTACAGCAAGATCACTGAATCACTCTAATTAAATAAATATTACTGTGAAATGTAAGGTATGATATTTTACGGTAAAAATGGATTTTGTGGTGAAATAGATATTACGGATGATGCACCCAAAGTGGGGGAAGTTTATTCCATAATTTGTTCAAAAATTATTTGCAGTGCAATAGTCTGTTCGACCATAAACTATCTTGTATGTATCTGTTTGATATTGTAAAATTAAAGCTTTACAACAAGCGTTAATTTTTTTGTATTGTAGTTATTTTAAAAGTGTTTTCATTATACCAATAAAATTCGATTACTATGTTAATTTCTTATTAATCCGAGGGTTCATTTAATGTTCAAACCAATTAAACTTTTTTAACTCTTTTCGGTGAGGTAATGGTCAGTACTACAAAACCTACAATTTAAAATCTAGCCTTTTTAATGTCAGAGCATCTAATCTCTTTTTAACTGTTATATGTATATGATACGTTAAAAAATTCATAACCAGGGTTGCAAAATTTAGAAAATTAATATATCTTTGCATAAAAACTCTACATAAAAAATCGCACTCTTCCACCATAAAAATATGTTCAATTATTTCTTCCGCATTGTTTCATTTACTAGTTACAAAATTGCTCCCATTCTTCTACTTAAAGAAGAAATAGCTTTACTTCTTTTCAGTTTACTAAATTAATAAAGAATTTTCATCATCTCGTTATAAAACTTGTATAATAACTGAATTAGTGTCTGGAAAGTTTTTTTTATCTAATTCAGCTTATCTTTGTATATTTTTTAAAAAAAACTACCTAATCTCAATTTTCTTCATCTAAATTGGATACATAATATGCGTAAATATGTTTTAAAATTTTTTCAAGTATCAAATAAATTAGAAAAGGCGTGTTTAAGAAAGAACTAGAATGAGTTACACAAAAATGGATGTTTTGTCAGAGTTTTCTATAAGAAATGCATTAGGAGCTATTTTCTCTCTAAATTACATTAGAATTAAGCTACATTCTAATTACTATTTATTTGAGTCCATCTGAGATATTTAGCGTCATGACAAAGGAATATTTACAATATTACGCACATATTTAAAAATTTGTAACAGTATGAAATCTATCTTATATGTTTGAAAAGACATGTTATTCTACGCAAAGTACATATTATGATCTCCAGGAGTTTGGTTGAAACTTTGATTATCTCTTGCAGAATATTTCTGTTTTCTGGCGGACTCTGAATTACACTTTGCTAGTCGAAATGAAAGACATACCATAATGGCATGTCATTGATGATTAATTTACGGCGTCTGTGCAGATATAAGTTTGTTTTACTATGCCAGCTCTCTAGTACTCTTTTATTTTTTAAACTTGTCTCATGTATTGGTCATTACAGTTATAAATATTATTTTTAGTCCAGCTGCGTCAAAGTTTACTAAAGATTCATACCTAAACAAGCAATGCGGATTTAGTCCAATAGTAGAACAATTTAATGTTTTGTTTCAATAACCTTTGCTCTAAATTTAAGATTAAGTATTTCCCGGTCTTGCCCTCTCATTTGATTTGCGTCTATGCAAGGCCCGTGAAAGCTGGAGTGCAACGGAGGAGGAAAGTATTTACTTACATGTAAATTTACACGCATAATTTTCTTAATTTTCGAATAAAAAAGAAATGTCTGTCAAATAAAATAGAATTCACCGAATGAAATTTGTCAGATGAAATAGAATTCACTGAAATTCTAGTATTTCTAAATTTCTCATAGAATTCACTGAAATTCTAGTATTTCTAAATTTCTCATAGAATTAACATGAGTACCCAGTCTAATAGTTTCTAGATCTAGTTTCTAACAATTTAGCTCCAACAGACCTCCGTATCTTAGCTACCCGGTCTTACCCCTCTTTCCCAAGTATAAAGATTCAGTAAAAATAAAATCATTAGGAAAGACTTTTTTTAATTATACTTTTAGATCAGGCACAGTTTGCAACACCTCTCTAGTGACTTAGGATAACATTTGCAATTCTGAATAACTTTTTTTCTTTTTGCATTCTTGATTTTTCCCTTTCATTAAGGCAATGAGTTTTTGAACCACACGGAATAAAATTTACATGTAATGCAATTATATAAAAAATACAGATATTTAATTCTACTTCTGTTACTATTTAATTAGTTCCTTATCTTCATTTTAAATTTTTCAAAAGTTGCATTGTAGTTATTAATCAATTATATTTTGATTGATTCAATTATTTTATTCAAACACCATATACTTTAGAATCAGTATTCTAATCTATGGACGAAGTGCTGAATTGGATTTGTGTACGTTACTTCCGCACAGCTAAACCTTGAAAAACTCACTGTTTTACACACTCATAAAAAATTCGGTAAATCAACATCAAAAGCACAAATAAAAAGCTTTGATTACAAACATTCGTTTTGGTATAATATACAAGAACAATCATCATTATATTGCAGAATTTTACTCATACTACAGAAACCATACTAAACTGCAATATTATATAAAATATTACAATGCAAAACAATAATATTTGCTTAATGTTCTGTTAAACATTTGAAATAGTTAACTGTACTTCAGTTGCTATAATAGTAGATACTGCTGTACTATTGCACTATTTCTGTATTGCTGTACTATTTAATATACACTATATTTAATATGTAGAATGATATGAAGAATGCATACGTTTTAAAATATTTCAATATGTCAAGGAATCAGACATTTTTTCTATAAATATATTATTAGAATTAAATTATTATAATTAAACATCAAAGCTATTTTGATTTTTAATTATAATTAGAAACTAATATACTCTTAAAACACAGTAATAAATCAGATATTACTTCACGTTTGTGCACTCTTGTTACTATATTATTGCTCTATAATTCAAAAATTATACATAAACATTCTTCCTAAATTATGGTTTTTCACTGTATTCTGTAGAAAAAAGCGTTATTGGTTTAGTCTTTATATCTTTAACAGACAGTTAATCAATCTATATCTTTTATTTTTACTAAAATTGTTTTAATTTAAAATTATTTTCAAACCATTTTGATTGTCGAAACCTGACTAAATTATTTAAAAAAAATGCATGATTTATTTTCTTTTTTTTTCTTTTCTCCTTTTCAAATTCCGCATAAATTTTTATGACTCATCTATCTTCCCTTAAAGATTTTAACCAACTGCAGAAAAGCTGATAAAATAGAAACTACTCTGAAGAAGATTTACGCTTGAAAAAACACGCATAAAAGCTAACTTTCTTCGAAACAATTCAAAAAAATCAAATCGTGGAAAATATCTAATGACGTGAAACTAAATCACAAAGAACTTATCGTCGAAATAGTGGTGAATATTTTGAAAACTCACTCAAATGCACAGCATGCTATTCGATTGGGATAAATTCAAAACAGTTTCGCCATTTTCGGCAAACGATAGAAAAAATTTTGTTTTTAACTCTAAACGGAACGATTTTGTTTGGAACACAAAGTGTTTTGGAGTCGTTTGGTTGCCCAAACTGAAAGAGAAATTAAGCCATCGAGACGTGCTTTGAAAGCATTGTCTCGAAACTTAAAGAACATGAAACTAAAATAGAATTTAAAAAAATATAAACGTTGTTACGAAAAAATAGGGCAATGCATAATCGATTAATATTTGTTTTTGTTTTCTTTACTTTTATGTTTATGGTTCTTGTGTTCTAATCCTAACTGTGTAAATAGATCCATATTTGAAAGTAAAATTTCACACTTTAAACAATTTGCAATACAATAGGGTAAAATAACTAATTGCAAAAGAAATAGAAAAATTTTTCTTCATTAAATTACGAAAGTTTTTAGTTAGAGAATGAAAACGATTCCAAAAAATTTGAATTTATCGAATCGTTTTCTCAAAAATCATGTTCGTTTTCTTCTTTAGATTATTATTTTTTAACTAATTTAGATAAATAAAGATATTTGTTGGACTATAAATGATTTAACACCAAAAGATATCCTGATAAGCTGAAGTTAAAATATTTTTTATCATATTTTGTTGAATAATTTTACATCAAACCATTTTTTTCTTCTAAATTAGAAATGTAATAAAATGTGAATTGAAATAAAAAAATAAAATCAATTGTTGTAAACACTGGCTAAAATTGATATCCCAATGAATTTCAAAATAAGTATAATTAGTTGTTTTAAACTGTTTTTCAACTTTCAATGGAGGAACATGTTTTTACATTTGTATACTGCAGAATGCAATAAAAGTATAAAAAAATGGAATTAAACGAAAATGAAGACCGAAATTTAAATAGAATAAGACAAAATGGAAAAGCTCTAAAAGCAGCATAAAACCAAAATTCTTTTTAGCACTCAATTTAAGTAAATATGGTTGAACTTAAATAAAAACCAAATGAAATTTCAAAACAAAGCATGTCAGCAAAAATAGTACTTCTTCAGAAGACACACTGCCCTGCGAGCATGCTGGAACCTATCTGTGGTCAGTGGTTCAACCAAAACCTGACTGTGCCCCGAGGCCCCATAATTGAAGAAAAAATAAGAATAAAATCACAATAAAATCACAATACTTCAAAAATTCAAAGATTAAAATAAAAAGAAAACTCCAGAGAAGCACAATTTCAACTCAATTACAAAATTTAAACTTCAGGTTAAAAAAAATGAGTCAATGATTTTGATAAAATACTATACTCATTAACAAGCGTTTTTCAATATAGTTTATAGTTTATAATTAAAAATTTAAGACTTTTCTAAGAACAGCTAAAATAATTTTAAAAAAATTCACAAGAGATTCATGAAATGTATTATATCAATGACTAACTTCATGTCTATAAAATTTTAGTCGTTTATACATTAAAAAAATTGTAAAAATTAGACGTTTTTCCAGATACAATTTTATAACAACGAGATTTTTTTTATCAGATATCAAAAAATGAGGTTTCTACTGAGAGTTTTTATTCCACATAAAAATTACTCTTATTTAAATTTTAAAAAAAACTTCGCAACATTAAAAAAAATAAAAACGAAAAATTATTATTTATTCGGAGTATATGAAAATAAATAATTTGAGAATTTAGAACAAATAAATTGGGAATTAAAAAGGATTTTAAGTTTGAAAGTATAATTTACAATAGTATTATGTTATATTACAGTTTAAAACTATTATTTATAAGTATAATTTACGATAGTATAAATTACTTCAACCAAAATTTACGATATTCAAAATGTTTTTTAAAAAAAGTTCTATTTAATGCTATGTCAGAGTCTTTAAAAAACCGCTTAATAAAGAATATTCTATTTTCCTCACTTTTTTTAGTTTGCAACTGTTAATGATTCTTAGGTCAATTTATTCCTATCTCTTATCAGCGCCTCATTCTAAAAATGGCGCAAATTCTCATTGTGAAAATGAAAAAATGTTTCTTTTTCGTAATTTTTTAATACATAAAAAGTTACTCCAACGCTGTATTATCTGAGCTTATAAAAATTTGCTAAAATATTGATTGAGAAATTATTGCGATTTTATTGATTTCAATAATGTTTATCTAAGTCAATAAATCAAGTCGAATTGGTGATTTTTAAAAGGTTTAATATCTTTTGTCCGTTCCTTAGTCTAGATAATTCTTCACAACATGATGGTATACATTGTTTAAAATTACTGCCTTGTCTAAACTGTAAGACACTTGAACTGTTGTTTTTTTATTTTCCTTAGTGAAGGAGATTAAGCTGTTAAGCATAATAAATAACCATAACTATAAGCTACCATGATGTACATAACCATAACAATAAAGTATATAACAATCTTTGAACATATTATGCTCATATTTCTGTACAAAATCAAATTATGATGAATTTAATTAAAATTAAAACAGAAAACCTTTTTGTTGTTACTTTAATATCCATGTAATACCTCTTCATTAGGTAAGCTTACTGATGATATTATAATTTTTATTGTTTGATTAATATTATAATTTTTAAATATTAGTTCAAATCTATTTAAATTGATTTTAAAAATTTATTTTTCCAAACTCTGAATTAGTTCTGGTTTATTCCATGCATAAATCTATATTAGCATCATCCATAATTTTCAGTATTTAAAATTTTTTATCAGTTTTCATAGTTTTTAATTACAACATTAAAAATTATTAACTCATTTTAATATTAAATTTTTTACATATTATTAAAATAAGTGTAAATCCGAAATTCTGAAATAATTAGAGAAAACTTTGCAATTTTGCCTTTAACATTCGAATCGAAAGTATTATTTTGTATTTCATCCGTTAAATATTATTTATTAATAATCCATTCTTTCTAAATTAAAAATTCTTTCATAACATTTAATTCTATAAGATGTATTTCATTATATTTTAAGTACTAAATTGGGAACTCTAACAATGTATTTCGTTTTGCGATTACAAATTGATTGCCAATAAATTAGTAACTTGGTTGATGTAATGAAAATTCAACTTGAGCACAAATTAGGATAATATATATATAACACACCTAAGGACATAATCAATAGTTGTTCCTAATATTGTTTGAATATTATTAGGCCAATATGTTAATGAGGCAGGAATTACGCTGACGTCATTCTATTACTTGATATATATTTGCTTTAATAGAGAATAAATCTATGAATAGCTAGGCGTTTAATATAATAAGTTAACTAAGTTAAACTAAATAGTTTGAATATTTCAGATTTATTTTATTATAGATATGCATAATTATGTCATTAAAAATAATGAAGTTTAGAGGTATAAAATATAACTAGATAAATTATTTTCCATTACATAAATTATTTTTTCACTGTATTTATAAAGACAAAGTTAAGTTCATTTTTAGAGAAGGGGAAAAATATCTTCTGATATTTATTTGATGTTGTAAATCATATAATTAAATANTTTTTAAAAATTGACACCTACCAGTTAAATTAACGGAAAAGATTAGTAATCTTCACTTTCTCTTTGTTTTCAGCTACAATTTCATCTACAACTCGTTCAATACTAACAATTTCTTGCAAATTTGCTTCTTAATTTACATTTGCAAGTAAAAATTGTTTTAGAGTTTTTATGCTTTGTAGTTTTTATGCTGGTTACCTACACCCCTATGGACAAATGGAACAGAAAGAATGCAAGAATTGCTCCATTCAGCTGAAAAGCAAGTTTTCTTGTTCAAAAAACAAGAAAAAAGTTTGTGTGAGAGTTGTAGAATAAAAAAATTTAATTTGATCTGTTGGTAGAAAAACGCATCAACCGGGATTTTCATAAAAGGGGTAACGCAAAATCCGGGATTTTTTAACATTATCGGTATAGGCAATTTTCGCGGATCAGCAGAAAATGACGCAAGAAGCGGGATAACGTACGAAACGGACAACGTAAAATCGGGGTTCCACTGTATTTAGTTCTAAGAAGTTACACTTCAATAATACTTTACACTTAAAGAAGTAACACTTAATAATTTTCGATTNAATTTTAGGAAGTGATAGTACACACCCAAGCAAACAATTTTTATCAAAGAATGCATGGTCGAAAGCAAAACGCAAAGGTGCTGGCGCATTTGGAAAGTTGTTTGATGTAAACGTGAAAGCTCCATTCCTGTTGCGAGTTACTACAATGTTTTTGTATATCCATAAATAAAATGTTTTTAAAAGTATTTAAAACATTTAAAAAAAATTAAAAAATAATTAAAAAGCCGGAAAACAAAATAGGGAAAAGATATAAATAAATAGAGTAATTTCTAATATTGTATTCATATTGCCAAAGCAAAATATATCAATACAATATCAGAAAGAACTCTATTTTGCGAGTATAATTGTGATTACTCGCGATTGTGAATTGACGATGCGATTATTTCTTTTCCTTATTTTGTCTTAAGGCTTTTTAATTTTTTTAAAAAACTTTTCTTTGTTGTCTTTGTATTTTTAACTTATTTTATAGGTTCTGTGTGTTTGCAGCTTTCTCACAGTAAATAAAACTTATTTTCATTTTTTATTTATTTTTTTTTTATTTTCTCCCATAATCTGTCTTTTCCTTAGTTCTTTTTTATTTCTTTATTGTGTTACCCTGTGTTATTGTGTACCGACCATTTTTCCTGTTCTTTACTGTGTTTATAAATATATATTAGTTTGTATGTTTCCCCATTCTTTGCCATTGTAAAACATTCATTTCGCCTGATGATTTTGTTATAATTCGATTTCATAAAGCATAATCAAATTCATCTTTGTAGCATGCACTTCAAAATTGCTTTCGTAAACTCCAATGAATCTTTCAGCCATCTTTAACATACAAACTGATTACTTTTAGATTTAAGGACCACCATGGGTTGCTTTCTGTAGACCTTCAGTCATGACAATTTTCAAATTTTAGTTTTGAAGAAGGAAAATTTCTTTTGATTAGATCACGCAGTACATTTCCTCTGGAAGCGACATTTAAAATCACATCTCACAGCATTTCTTTGAAAGAACATTTCTCGCAGCTTTTCAAAAAAAGAGCCACCATTTTTCTTAACAAAGTTCCTTAAGGTTACTACAAAACACAGCTTGATACGACGTTGATGGGATTTCAGGTTACTATGGCAACGCGTTTTTTTTTCCTTCCGTTTGTGTGTGTGGAAATTCTTTGTTTGTCTTCTCTACAGACTTATGCTCTCTTACAGTCAAGACTTTTATAAATATTTCTAAAGATAAGAATGAAAATAGCATGAGGCTTTAAAAGGATTTCAATCTCGACAAAATGTAATCTTTTTTTAAGAAAATACTTCCCGTTTTATCATACATAAAGTTTACGATTAATGTGTTTATGGATTGAAAGTTCAAAGTTTTTCAATTCAGTTTGCATTATTTTACAAAAAAATATTTATTTTTCGTTTTACTCTAATGTATTCGTTTCATTTGATGAGGCAGAAATTTTATTGACATTTCAATGTTTCTCTTTGTAAACCACACCCAAATAAAAAATTTGTATCTTAGACAGTCGTTTTTATCTTTAGAACTGTTACAGTTGGAAATGTTTACAGTAATTTTTATCTTTAAAACTGCTAAATTTACATTAGTATGTATCTATTTAGCACAACTACATACACGCATATTCTATTCGAGTAATTTATTTTTATTCATATTACTCCAATGCATTCCGTCTCAATATATGATGTGTAAATCTTAGTGATACTTCAAAGTTTGTTTTGAAAAGCACACCCAAAAGAAAAAAAAATCATCGTTTGCGTTTAAATCTCCTAAAACTGTTAGTTTTATTTGTGTATTTAACAAAATTATATACGAAAATACTCTATTTCAGTAATTTACCTTAATTAATTTTACTTTAATTTTTGTTTACGAAGGCATAAATCTGATTGAGATTTCTATGTTTATTTTTATAACATACACTAAAAATAAAAACAGATTTGCGTCTCTTACAGTTTTTTAAGTACAGTGTACAATTCTTTAAAGTATCTTTTTCATCTTTAGAGCTGTTAGCTTAGTTTAAGTACTTATCTATTTTATTCTATAGCAATTAAACACTATAACAAAATAACTTATTAAAGTCATTTATTGCATTTTTATGGTATGTTTATGATATTTTATATGGTATTTAACTTTAGACTTAAACACTTTTTGCCTCTGTAATGTTTTGCATAATTAAATAACATTATTATATCTTATAACGTGAACAATTCTGCAGCAATTACTCTATTTTGAAACGGAATTTGTGTAGTTGAATAACGTAACATAGTTGTTTCATGAAACCATTTAAATTATATTTGAATAATGTAGTAATTCAAATAAATTATCAATATAAATATTACATAGTATACTATTTCAAATTCTATTTTAAAGATACTCACGCATAAAAAAATTTGTTATGTTATAAAGTAACGATCTCGCTAATCAAATATTTGTAAAAATTTATAATCACATGCTATAACCTTTGAACTTAAGCTACAATTCTATTAAACTTGACCATCTACAAACGTTCCTTGTGAAGTTCAAATGCAGAATAAATCGAATATTAAAAAAATAGTTTGCGCTTTTTTCTTACAATTTTTTTAATGCTCTTTAAAAAAAATATTTTTTCGTTACATAAAATTTACTTTTCGCATAAAATATGCAGTTCAACTACACAATCTCAACTTCATATTGCTTTATCAGAGAAGTAGCATATAAAATCGTTTTTCTTTATGAACTTGCAACATTAATCATTCTACTATTAATTATTTTAAATGATTTCCTTTCAAAACTTTCAACAGCATAAAAATAAGCAAAAAGTAAATAGTTCTAAAATATTAATTTGGAATAATAAACTAATTAATTTACCATTGGTAAAAGTGATCTAATTAATTTAATGAAGTTTCAATAAAGAAAAGTAGTGATTTCATTCGGAGTCCAAATTATTTTCATGCATCAGGGAATCATTAAATTGAATTAATTAAATTTCTGTTTCATTCCTATTTCTTTAATTAATGAAGAGTAATGTTTTAATTTTATATAAAATATTCAATGGCTAATAAAGTTTTCCATATTCAGAGTTTTCAATTTTCGATGTTATGAAATATCTAAGGGAAAATTGCTTTGTTAAAAATATAAAAACCAGTTTGGCAGCCTGAACAAATTTAGGATGATTTCCATTATACTCCTTTAAACTATTCTCGGTTTTGCAGCAACAAAACTGGTTTTGAACTTTTTTTTGTCCGGTATCCTTCAGCAAGGATTCACTAGTCTTCGAAAGGGTCCATTTTAAGACAAGTGTATATTACCTTAATATTTTGAAGCAGAAATCCATTGAACTTCTAATCTCTAAAAAAGCATTTTTGTAATTCTTTAAACCCACAATGACTCTCATTTTTATTAATTATTAAAGAATCAGCTCTTTTAATTTTAAAAAAATTAATGAAATTGTGTAAATTTTTCGATTTCGTAACATTTTAATTTAGCGTATGAAAATCTAAATTATTCTATATTGGATTGTGAGACTTAAGTCTACTTATGTAAATTATTCCAAGTATCCGAAGTATTTGAATAATTCTAAGTATTCGATTTAATTCTGACTATCCAACAAATTCTAAATGCATTATTAATGCGGAATTTAATTTTACCTTGTTACTTCGAATTATATTTAGGCTAATTATAGTGACTGCAATAAATAGTTTAAAATAACAACTCACTTTAATATAAATTAAATAATACTTAAACCATAACGTGAAAAATGCTTAATAGATGTTTTGAACTTTTATTTCATATCAATTAAATAGCTACTAAAGAATGAAACACTCAAAATGGAGATTTTAACACTTATTTTTAATTGTTAAACATGCTTAATTGTTTTTGTATTGGAATATTCAAAAGTAATTATTTATATTACTCCAAAAAAGGAATATCATAAAATGTTTACAAAAGAAGCACAGCTTCGAAAGCAAGTTTAAATCATTTAATCTTTTGGAAACTTCTTTGTTACATTTTATCTCTAAATTTCTTTTGTCCTTTTGTTGCTTTAATATTCTCTTTTATACTGACTCAGTTTCGTTTTTTCAGTTTGCGTTCATTTAATGAAAAGTATCTGGATTCGCTAACCAAAAAGAATTTGATGACATTGAAAGCTAAAAATAAAGAATACATGCATTTAAAAGCTTCTTTATGAAATCTGACGACATAAGAAGCTTGCTTAGATTAAATGCTATTCTTTTTTCAGCTATTTTGGGTAAAAATAATCGATGGCGGAGTTTCTTCCTTGAGCCTCTTTGCATAAATGAGTGTGTTAAGCTTGATTAAAATGTAAGGCTCTTTTTTCTTTTAGTGTAATGCTCTTTTTAAGACAAAATGATAAATAAAAAAAAAGTTAAGTTAGATTTGGTGATCGATCTTTTCATGAATGTATATTACACTAACATAAATAGTTTAAAAAAAACATAAAATGATATGAATATTTCATTTTATACTTAGATATTATTACGTTTTTAATGCATTGCAAAATAATTATGACTTTGCTTTTCACAATACAAATATATTTTTAAAAAATATTTCGGAATCTTTCATTTTTTTCCTTTTATGTTTATTAAATTGGATCAAAACTGTGCGCATAGTTTTAAAAAAATAATTCATTTGGAAAATTCAATCTTCAGCAAACATCGGTTTTGTATGATAAAAATAACAAGTTTTATTTGTAATTCGTTTAGTATGTAGTTTTATTTGCTGTTAAATTATTTTTTTTTTGACTTTTTATTTATGGAATGAGTTATATGGAATACATCAAAAGTAAAATATAATTCCTTGTAATGCTTATTTAAAGTGAAGTGATTTTTAAAATTGTTCCATTTAACAAAATTCGTAAATTTAAGGATTACTAAAAAAATTTAATTTTTCACTGAATCAAAATTCCAGACAAATAGCACTAGAACTATATATATATA
>NC_092205.1:78328722-78336706 GCF_043381705.1 Parasteatoda tepidariorum | reverse complement strand
TATATATATATATTTCAACTTCATTAACTCTTAAATGTCTATGGAGAGTTAAGAAGAGCTCTGTTTGCATAAAGAAAGGTTTTGTTTATATAAATGTTAGTAACAGTAAAGGTTATCGTTGGGTTAAGGAAAGAGCCTAACTCTGGTTTCTATTTTCTCAACTGTGTTATGAGTTCGTCCATCATCGATATTTGTAGTTATAAACACAAGACTTATAGATACGGTTATATTTATAAGGACAGAAATTCACAAACGAATTTACTTTTATGAATGAATCTCAATCCCGAAAATATTTTAACTTAACACTACTGTAGAAAAATGGCTATATAAAAAGTAAAGTAAGCAATTCAGCTAACGAAACTGTCTGACATAATACTTCTTTGTCTAACTATGAAGAGGATTGATGAAATAATGCTGATAATACACATCATGTAACTCATGCAAGTATTAGTTCAATCAAAAATCTCAAAAAATAATTATTTTATGAACGAGGAAATGAATTTTTGAATACTTAGCAATTAATTTAATAAAAAAAATTTACATCTTTAGTGATGTATTACATTTAAGAATGTAAAAGTATTACATTTTTTGTTTTACCTATTTTATGATTTTACCTATTTTATGGTTTTATGATGGTGCCATTCAGAGCAAAGTGGCTTATTTGACCCACTCTTTTTCGAATTATTTATTCTGTTTAAGTTCTCATCAGTCATTGAAGTCTATTTATCTATTTATTCTATTTGTCAAAGTTGTAATATCGTATTCGTGTTTTGAATTTTTAACATTATTTTGAAATCATCACTATCAATTATAAGCATAGTATTAAACTTGCATGCGCGAAGTATTTTCTTTTGAACTTATTAAAAAACATCTTTTAAAAATATTTAAACTATTCTGAATCAAGACAAACGAAACACTTTAACCTATTACCCATCTTGTTACATGGTTTTTAAAAAGATATTTCTATTTTTATTTTTTATTTTTATTTTATTTCTATTTTTATTTTATTTCTATTTTTATTTTATTTCTATTTTTATTGTATTTCTATTTTTATCTTATTTCAATTTTTATTTTATTTTTAGTTCATATAATGAACTTACATTAATAACATTTTATACAACGAGCAATTACAACGAACTCTCTTAAAAGTGCAGCTATCACTCTGTTAATTTTAAAAAAATCATCAACAAAAAAAGATAGAATTTTTTTTAAATCTGTCCTTTAATATGGAAGGCATAAATGTAACAATTAGTAATCGTATCATATAATCCAAAACATATTCCTGCAAAATAACTGTTACGATTAATTTCTAATAAAAGAACTGTAATAAAAATTGTTCCTGATTTTAGATAAAGAAATTACATGAAAAGTACAGAACATGAAAAAAATATTTCATATAAAACATATACAGCATGCACTGTCGAAAATTGTGGATCATATTACAGTATCGACATTTTGGGTGCATCATCCATGAAATCCATTTTATAGTAAAATCTATTTTTGCCGTAAAATAATATACTGCAATGCTTTAAATAATATTCTTTTACTTATAATGATTTAGTGATTTTAAGATAATTATTACGGTAAAAATTACGTCAGCTACGTATGTCAGACTTTTTATTCCGGCAAAAATGGATTTTCAAAGTAGCGGCACCCTGGCTGCCGGTATTTTGTCTTAATTTTTACAGTACATGTCTATTTTCTGACCCACACTGCCCAAATACTTAGAGCTAAAATTTTAAACAAAAATTTAGTAAATAGTTTTTTAATTGTCTAAACAAAATATAACATCTAAACAAAATATACCTCGATTCCTTTTTATTTATCTCTATTTCTCCTAAAACTTACAGAATAGTTGTTGATGCCAAAACTATCACTACCTACTTTAGAATAGTTTTTGCTTTACAGAAATATTTCATAAAATATTTTAAAGTCCACTTTTTTTTCCACCTTATTTTTCGTTAAGTATAACAAAATAATTAAGCGCATTAAACTATTGGCACTTTATTTTACAGATAAAATTCAATTAAAAGGAAAATTTGTTAAAAGTATCTTTAAAAAAACACCAACCAGATCCTCTGGAATCGAAAGTTTGGTAAAAAAAGACAACTTATTTCGTACAACAAACAAAAAATTTTTTACAATTTGGAATATGGCGGCTCTGACTTATCATTCTGACGAACTTGTGGTAGATTTTCAGAGACGGATTGAAAATCACCCAAAGTCTGGTTTGTGCGCCTTGCTTATAGTATTACCACAACCGTGCAATTGATCAGAAAATTGTGGATCCTTAACATCCATGACTTTTAACCTCTTGCAGCAATGTTTTAATGCGTAATTCTTACAAATTGGTTTTTATACTATATTGAAACTACATTTATATTAAAACGCTGCCTTATCAAACCTTTTTTTTAAAAAAATATCTGCGAACTGTTATGTGACTGGTTATATAGCCTCCAGGTTTATGGAATCTTCGATTTTAAAGATTGAGCCCTGACGAAAACAAGCATTGCTTTTATACATTTTTTTTACCAAAGTTTGTCAAACCCCATTCCCGAATGTTTTTCCTAAAACTGGATGTAAGATAATCCCATAGCAAAGCAAAAATATATTAAACTTGACTTGTTACTTAACTTGAAGCGCTGGAGGTAAGAACTCTTTCTGGAAAAAGAAATTTTTCTACAGCCCTCAAGGAGTTTATTCAGCATTTCAAACTACATTCTAATATAGTTAAAGCTTTCTTCAGTTTATCGGCCTGAAAGTATTCACTAAGGGAGGTATTTCGTTTCCATCATGAATCAAGATAGCAAAAAGAAATATTAAATCCTTAGAGAGATCATATAAACGACCCAAAAAGCCAATACTTCATTTTATGATAGTGATTCTGTGCTTTTATAAGTCTTATTGGGGTAACTTTACCCATTAATGTGGTAAATTAGAGTTAATGTATTGTAACACACGAATAGTTATTTAAAGTAAAGATAATTTTATTACGCTGAGTTGTCGGTGATTTAATAAAATCTTCTGTGATTGGATATTAGTAGAAAAAAGAGGATGCTCAAAGCCTGATAAAGATAAATTTTAAGCAATACTTTTCAAAACATTTGATATTTCTATCGTAAGAATACATTACTTAGTTCAAAGTGAGATGATTGTGTCGTCCGAAGGACTTACCATAATACATAACATCCATAATTACCATAATGCACCGAAGAGCTATTACATTATGACCACCCTGCTAATAACATGTAGGGCCACGTTTAGCCCTCAAAATTGCCCCGCCGTGGCATTGATTCCACAAGGTGCTGATAGGTAGTCTGAGGTATCTGATACCAAGCACTCACCAACTGGTCCTGCAATTCCCTCACATTGCGAGGAGGTAGCGTAGCAGCACGAATTTGGTTTTCCAAGTAGGACCACAAATGCTCTACTGGATTAAGGTCAGGTGAATTTGGGGGCCAAGACATGACTTGAAAGTCACTGGAATGTTTCTCGAACCAATCCATGACGATTCGACCCTTATGACATGGTGCATTATCCTGTTTTTAAACACCATCCACCGCAGGAAAAACTGTTGCCATGAATAGGTGAAGCTGGTCTGCAACTATGTTCAAGTAGCTTACAGACGTCAGGGATTGTTCTATGAGGATTATGGGTCCTAATGTGCCCCATGAAAACATTGTTCCTGAGCTATTCTCGCATAACTCCGTAAATGTTAGCCCGACCACTTCGAAACTCCAGCGTTTTGTCACTAAAATGATTACCAAGTATCGCCAAGTCACCAAAATTAAGTCAGCAAAAATGTCACGGAACCAAATCTTTCATAATTCCATAAAAAATGCATTAATCGTTATTTGTAAAATCGTGGCGTAATTCTAAATTAATTTAGAGAGAAAATATTGCTTAATGCATTTTATTAATGGAATTATGGAATATTCGGTTTGGCTACATTTTTGCTGACTTGGAGATAATTTTGGTGACTTGGCGATCATTTTGGAGACAAAACGTTCGAGTTTCAAAGCGATCGTATATCGTATTTCTATAAATTTTATATAATTTAAAAATAATATATATATATATATATAAATTTGTATTCTGAAAGATTTTTAATGCATAAAAATCCATTTAAAATGTGTTTATAAATATATATGCTTAGTTTTTATCTTTTATTAATGTAGAATTTTTTTTTTCTAGGTAAGTGTTACATCACTCGAATCTTCATAATGTAAGTCATTTAATCTATATTAAAAAAGTATGCATAATTTCTCATTACATAAGTTTAATTGCTCGATTACTAAATTCATGATTTAAATTTTGCATCATTGTTTCACTAGCACATGCATTGTAAATTAACCTAGTTTAACATAAATACTTATGAAATGCCATTTATTGTAAAAAACGATAATTGCTTACTCGTTGTATAGTTTACGAGCATATTTTAGTATATTTTTGAATGATTTTTTATCTATTGAACCACTGATAAATTCAAAAGGACTATACTGTAATTCAACGTAACCTCGCTTAAATTTTGAATTGGATACCTTTGATAGAAATATAGATTTTGTTTTGTGAAATGCGTTTCTTAGTATCTATTAGAAACTAACATTACTTTTCAAAAGTAAATGTTATTTGATTGCATGAAATCCCCCACGATTTCACTTTTATTAATTTATTTGACTTTTATTTATTTGTTTCAAAAAAAGAATCTACGATTATAATCAGTTGAAGAAATATAAATAACAAAGTGAATGAAAGAAATTTAAAAAAAAAGATTTCAAAGTTATTGGAGATGCATTATAAATAATAACTAAGGACAATAAATTGATTATGGTAAATTTTTATTTTAGGAGCGCTTAAACATTTCCTTGAATTTTTTCATTGTATTATGCCTTAAAAAGTTAATACACTTATTTAACGAAATTTTTTTCAGTATAATCGTAAGACAGATTAATTTCAGTTATAAGCTTTTAACAAAGTTGAGTTAGTTTTAAATGCTTGACCCGGGGATACAATATTTTCTTTTCTTGTTAGATTCAAAATTAAAAATAGTTGTAGCAGTTTATTTATGTTGCACTAAAACTACACAATCAGCTATAGACGATGATTTGAATACATGCCTTCATGATTTCGATCCTCTGAAGAGGACTTCTCCAATTTGGAAGCCCGACGACCTGCGCCAGAATTCGAGCACTTAACAGTACTGTTTCATGAGGACCAATACCGTGCACTCTCTGTCCCTACTCAGGCTAATCAAAATGGTCTCCCACCTGCTCACTGACAGAAATCACTGATGCTGGAATTCAGCATTCTACTGAGAACCGTGTCATCACAATTAGTAAACTGCGGGGCGAAAATTAAAAGATTAGAAAATAAAACAGTATGTGTTCTTCAATTTGCTAAGTTGTGTAAATCAATTTTTCTCAACTAAAAAAAATTTTAAAAAAATATAAAAAAATTTATAAAATTTTTTTTTTAAAATTTCTTCTGCAATTTCATTTCAAATCATGTGAGGATAGGTTGAAAGATCTATTAAAAAATATGAACACATTAAAAAAATTTAAAAAAAACAGAAAGTTATAACATTGAACAGAGTTAAACCACACATTACTCTTACGAATCATAAAAATTTTGTGAGCTCAATAATCTCTCAGGAGAAAGCTTTGATCAAAATTTTGCAAACATTAATTGAAGTTTCCTAGATTTTAAGTACTTCCTTTACAGAATGTTTTGAAAAAGAATTTAAAAATACGAGTTCGAGGAAAGTTTGCTGAAGTTTTATTAGATAATCCCAAACTCAAACCTTTGCTTTGAGTAGCTGATGTTAACCATCTCGTTTCTCAGCTATTCCATCTTAATATCGAACTTGTCTCTTAATCTTGGTATCTCGGAAATTCATTTCCTTATACGTAAAAATATGTTTTTGTTTTTATTTATGTATATAAATATAAATAAAAATATATNAATTTGTATTCTGAAAGATTTTTAATGCATAAAAATTCATTTAAAATGTGTTTATAAATATATATGCTTAGTTTTTATCTTTTATTAATATAGAAAATTTTCTTTCTAGGTAAGTGCTACATCACTTGAATCTTCATAATGTAAGTAATTTAATCTATATTAAAAAGGTATGCATAATTTCTCATTACATAAGTTTAATTGCTCGATTACTAAATTCATGATTTAAATTTTGCATCATTGTTTCACTAGCACATGCATTGTAAATTAACCTAGTTTAACATAAATACTTATGAAATGCCATTTATTGTAAAAAAACGATAATTGTTTACTCGTTGTATAGTTTACGAACCTATTTTAGTATATTTTTAAATAATTTTTTATCTATTGAACGACTGATAAATTTAAAAGGACTATACTGTAAATTAACGTAACCTCGCTTAAATGTTGAATTGGACGTCTTTGATAGAAATATCGATTTTTTTATGAAATGCGTTTCTTAGTATCTATTAGAAACTATCAATACTTTTCAAAAGTAAATGTTATTTGATTGCATGAAATCCGCCACGATTTCACTTTTATTTATATGTAAATTTTTTATTTAAACACTTTATTTAAAGCTGGCCTTCGCCTAACTTTTTGCTTCAAGATTTCATGCAGCAAAAAAGGTTTTTCCTATGTTATTCTATGGAAAAGTAGTAAGTTGCATAAAAATTTCAAAACAGTTTCAAAAAAAGAATCTACGATTATAACCAGTTGAAGAAATATAAATAACAAAGTGAATGAAAGAAATTGAAAAAAAAAATATTTCTAAGTTATTGGAGATGCATTATGAATAATAACTAAGGACAATAAATTGATTTTGGTACATTTTTATTTTAGGAGCGCTTAAACATTCCCTCGGATTTTTTCATTGTATCATGCTTTAAAAAGTTAATACATTTATTTAACGAAATTTTTTTCAGTATAATCGTAAGACATATTTATTTCAATTATAAGCTTTTAAAAAGGTTGAGTTAGTTTTAAATGCTTGACCCGGGGATACAATATTTTCTTTTCTTGTTAGATTCAAAATTAAAAATAGTTGTAGCAGTTTATTTATGTTGCACTAAAGCTACACAATCAGCTATAGACGATGATTTGAATACATGTCTTCATGATTTCGATCCTCTGCAGAAGACTTCTCCAATTTGGAAGCCCGACGACCTGCGCCAGAATTCGAGCACTTAACATTACTGTATCATGAGAACCAATACCGTGCACTCTCTGTCCCTACTCAGGCTAATCAAAATGGTCTCCCACCTGCTCACTGACAGCAATCACTAGTGCTGGAATTCAGCATTCTACTGAGAACCGTGTCTTCACAATCAGTGAACTGCGGAACGAAAATGAAAAGATTAGAAAATAAAACAGTATGTGTTCTTCAATTTGCTTAGTTGTGTAAATAAATTATTCTTGGCTAAAAAAAAAAATTTTAAAAATGTAAGAAAATTTATAAAAAATTATTTTTTTAAAAAATTTCTTCTGCAATTTCATTTCAAATCATGTGAGAATAGGTTGAAAGATCTATTAAAAACAATATGAACATATTAAAAAAAATTTTAAAAAAAACAGGAATTTATAACATTGAACAGAGTTAAACCGCGCATTACTCTTACGAATCATAAAAATTTTGTGAGCTCAGTAATCTCTCAGTAGAAAGCTTTGATCAAAATTTTGCAAACATTGATTGAAGTTTCCTAGATTTTAAGCACTTCCTTAACAGAATGTTTTGAAAAAGAATTTAAAAATACGAGTTCGAGGAGAGTTTGCTGAAGTTTTATTAGATAATCCCTAACGCAAACCTTTGCTTTGAGTAGCTGATGTTAACTATCTCGTTTCTCAGCTATTCCATCTTAATATCGAACTAGTTTCTTAATCTTTGGATCTCGGAAATTCATTTCCTTATACGTTAAAATATGTCTTTGTTTTTATTTCTATATTTAAATATAAATAAAACCATATTTTAATATGTTTCATATATATA